>NC_056733.1:199664737-199859737 GCF_019279795.1 Protopterus annectens
GTACCTGAAACACCTAAATGTTATAAGAAACAGTATAAGCAACTATAATGCTACAAGAATAACCTTTTATTTAGGCAAAACAGTGAAGCACTCTCATTTCTACTGTCTGTGGGTATGTGCTGCCCTGCAAAGTCTGATATCTCTACATACAGGTCCTATAGGGTTGCCACCTTTCCAAATGACCAAAGTTTGACATGTTCTGTAGAAATGTCAGACTTTCCAGGACAAACCATACCTACAGCCATGCATAGTACAGAATTATACTTATTTGCACAAATAAAAGCTTAATCTAGTAACATTTGAACTGTTTATGCTACTTTACATAACATATAGAAGTTTCATATATAAAGTAACTGTTTTATGCAACTATTAATGAAACGTAGAATATAATAATGCCCTGTAATCAGGACATTTGCTATGTCTTGATTATTTTCGCAGTGTCCCTTGCAAAGTGGGAAAGGTGGTAACCCTAAAGTCCCACCTTGGCCAATTGAAAAGGTGGCAAACCTATAATAAGTATGCTGTAGCATGACTCGGCTGATGGATGTGGCTCCCACAACCCAACTACTTGTCTGTATTGAAGAGTCTCGGTTCCCATGTATCAGCCAGATGGGAGCAGATTGTATGAGGAACACACAAATATGATTAATTCACTGTACAGGCCGCTGATTCCATACAGTCGAACACCATGCTGTCACCTAATGGGCAGCCATTCCCGATACTGTAGTCATATAGTCCGATGTAATAGGCATCACAAGGTGGGAGCAGATTGTATGAGGAACACACAATTAATATGATTAATTCACTGGACAGGCCGCTGATTCCGTACAGTCGAACACCATGCCGTCGCCTAATGGGCAGCCATTTCTGATACTGTAGTCAGGAGTGGCCTTAGGTCAACTGGTGCCCTAGGCAAAAGGGCACCACGGCACCCCCCACCACACCAGCCAGTGCCCCCATCCTGGTCTACCTACACCAAATAAATACTGGAAAAGTGCCCCTACTAAAGCGGCACCCTAGGCAGCCGCTTAGTTGGCCTATGCTTAAGGCCGGCTATGACTGTAGTCATGTAGTCTGATTTGATAGGCATCACAAGGTGGGAACAGATTGTATGAGGAACACACAAATATGATTAATAGGCAGCCATTCCCGATACTGTAGTCATGTAGTCCAATGTATTAGGCATCAGAAGGTAATATTGTGGTCCTCACTCCCACCCAGGGGTGTGAGTGACAGATGCAAGCACCAATGTCAGTGCAATTGCAAGTGTGGGAGTGAGCGGGTGTAAGCGTGTTTGGCTACCAATATGCGAGTATTGCATTGGTAAAGCAATGTAGAGGCTAACTGAGTGTAAGAGGCTGTAACCAGAGGTCAGCAGTGCTTAACACTGCTCAAACCCATGCACACCTGCTCCCAACTGCTTTAATGTGCCTTACTCCCTCTGTAACCAATGGGCTTGTTCTGCCCTGCAACCAAATAAATGTCCTTTGCAAGGGTCGGAACCAGGACCCTGCACACACAGCTAATGTGTATTACCAATATGCCATGGCAGATATACAGACAATGTACAGTACCACAAACATATCATACAGTGCAGTCATTCAACAGTATAGGAATGTATCCCATCATGTAGATGTATATGTGAGTGTTTATGTCCAGCATATAGGTACATACATATATAGAAATATATCAGGAATGTACCATGTGGCAACAAACCATTACAAACGAATGAAACGGGAAACACCAGCGGCACCTGTACTATGTAGTGGTGTTGCTCTATGTGATTTCAAGACTCCCTCAGACAGACATGTGTCAGTCATACACGCAAATAGTTGTACATTGGCCGTATACAGCACTCTGTGCATGTAATGTACATTAACACAACAATACCTGTCCAATCATTATGTGTGAACAGTACTCTTGCAAGGTGCTGTGTGCAACATCATCATCATGATAAAGGTAAATGAGGTAACCACAGAGGGACCGGTAGTGTTGTGTGTAAAATGGGGTCGTCCTCATCATGTGTACCTGGACCATGTAGGAGTGATGTGGATCGTGTGCCTGAGGGACAGGGGTGAGGATAACAGGAGTATGTTGTGATGCATATTACAAGGGTGGGCAAGTGTGTAATGGACAGCTATGTATAGGGCAGATATCCTAGGAGCCAATTGTCCTTAGGTGAGGGCCAGATGTTGGGGAAGGAGTGTAGGTATAGCCATAGAGGATAGGTAGGATCACAGAAAAGACAGCATACAGGGTTGGTATATGACACATGTGGGGGGGGGATACATCCCGGATGGGGATGGGTGTTTGGCATTCATAAGCCCATGGGAACAGTGGGATGGAGGTCCCCAGCCATGGGCAATTGCCAATGCACCTATACAGCTGCAAAGGAGGCAGTGCTGGGGGCTGTCCAGGAGGTGCAACGTCACCCTATAAATGTGACACTCTGCCCTTGAGCTGGTGTATCTGGCTTCGGAACCCCTTAGGGAGCCACCAACGCAACACATCCAGGACTGCACAGCAGCAGACATGTAAATGTCTGGTCCTGCTCCCAGTGGGGACATGCTCCATACTCAGTGGTGGTACCAACAGAAGGTGGTGCAGAACCAACAGAGGTTGATATCTATGGCTGGGCCCCAGATGTGCTAGTGCTCGGTGCCATGGTCAGCTGAAGTGGGACAGGAGGTTCTGCCGGGGCCTCCCAACCCTTTCAGCCTATGGTGTTGTGTTTTAAACCCACATATAGCTTAGTGATAGACAACAGCATACAGGATTACCTATGACAGTATGCATAGATATCACCAGCAACCCATCACAACGGATGGTATACATTTGCAGAGGGAGCACAACACATGCATATATACTGCATGCCATCTGTACAATGTATAGTAGACATGTGACTGCAGCTATGAACAGTTGCCCATTATTGGCTTGTCACTAGGAACCCCACACAGTGTCTATCATACCACTGTCTCATGTGACACATGCCCATTTAGGGATGCAGTGGCAGTAACACATCCCTATCATCATGTACTGTCTGCAATCCTCACACCATGCTTTTCTGTGCACAGATGTGTGTTCGGTGTGTATCACAGGAAACAAATGGTTGCACACATTGACCATTTCACAGATGGCTCTACAGATGGGGGTCCCTCATGAACAGAGTACTGTCATGTCTGTATTACAACATGCAGAATAGACATTACCACATACATGTTAAACTGGCAGTAGTCTCAATGCAGCATAGCTACACTTACATGCTGTAGTCATGTGTGGCACATCACCCTCCTGTCTTTAGGCTATTTTCCACTGTGAAAAATGATTGAGGTACATCCAGATATCATCTGTGATGCTGTGTCAGAACACCACAACCAGGTACCACTCACAGCGACTGTCATGGCCAAATAACAACATGTTTCCTGAGATAGTGTACTGTGTTTACCATGCGGATGGCTATGGAAACACCATCACAGCTGTACCACATGCAATCAGCTAGAGGAGTACTGCAATAGGTGCAGAGGCCTTCACCTGACCATGTCCATCACTTACAATACACATCCTGCTGCTGCGCAGGTGTACTCCTTCACATCCACCGGAGAGTGTGTGGGTGGGACAGGCAAAGTACACCAAGGAAGGGCTTGGAGACAACCATAAGCATCATCTACCACATGCTAAACAGTACAGGGGTCAACCCCCCTGACTACTCATTACTATTACATGTGCATGACATCACTACATGTCCCACAAAGGTGACATGTTGCTGTGCAGTAAGAACATATATGTGTGTAGGTGAGTAACATCTGCAACAGAGATATAGTAGAGATACATTAGGTGTGGCACACATGGCTGTCCATGTGAATGGATGCCATTGTCACCACAACTACTTTCTCTAATGGACATGCATTGACACCTTTGCCAGGGCCACAAATACACAACATAACTACTTAGTTTGCCACACTGCAGTAATGCACAGGACCACATGCACCACAGGGGATATCTGGAGGTTCTATGGGCTAGGGCATGTGAAAGTGTTTCACATCTGTTGGTATGCCAATGAGGGCTATACTGGGAATGACTGTGGTTGGGAGCATCACAACCCACACGCAGACACAGGGTGCCAGTACTGGCATGCAGGTATGCACTGCTTCATGGGTGTGTAGTGGTTGGCTGTGCAAGACGGCTGTACAAGACTGGGTAAGGGGTAATCCTTGGCATCGCATCACCCGACAATGGTGTGCAGTGCAGGGGTGTAGTGTCTTCAATGTCCCACACAGATGGGTACTGCATTATTTGGCCAGACATCCTGGTTACCAATATGTATGGCCATAGATTTGCAATGCATGCCATGTCTGTGTTTGATAGTCCTTCACATGGACATTGTCTGGGATGTGCATGTCCCACAATACTGTACAGTGACATGTACAGGTGTACCTGGTTTGGCAGACACATGTTGTGTACACAGCCTGTTATCCCCCGATATGCCAATACTGGCCTGGTGTGGCAAAACCTGTTTATAGTGAGCAGGTCGACCCTGCACCTGCATGGATAGTATGATACATGTATTTTGCGGTGTCATTGACATGGGTCCATACAGGGCACTTGTGTACAGCATTGTCTGGCCTCTGTGGATCACATTTGATGGCACCACATATGTTGCAGGCATTCAGTGTGGAACATAGTGAAGGCACAATGTCTGCATATATGTGCCTATTGTACCACTGTACAGGGTGCTATGTTCTCTGCAGGCCACTGCATTTACACCATGCCTACTATCTGTCATCAATGTGCATGGTACTAGCAACATAGCGGGATAGCCTAGGCAAGTTTTTTGTGCATAGCACATGGGTGCGGGACATATACCGGGTACTAGTAGGGCTGCATACTTTGTTCACCAGGCCTTTTTCTAGATGTATGGGTATGGCTTGCCAACACAGTCCTGTGGCTGACTGACAGCTGTACTCCTCATGAGGTGGCCAATGTGTCATAAGACGGATACCATATAGGAAAACTACAAAATCCGCTCCCAAACATGCCCAATGGTAAGACAATCACGGCCACCTCTACACAGGCTCTGACAGACAAACACACACTTGCCATGTCCTGTATACAAACCCCTACCATATCACACTGCAGCAATACGCGTTTAGGGCACACTCTACAGTGAATCCTACAAAGCACTGTACTTGTCTCACACAGGCAGAGACACACACACATGTACACACACACACACACACACACACACACACACACACACACACACACACACACACACACACACACACACACACACACACACACACACTTGGCATGTCTTGGATTAGAACACCGACCTAATTACAGTATTATACTACAGCATTTTGCAGTTACAGAACGCACTACCAAGATTACTGGGTCACAGCACTCCCAGAGGTGTATTTGTAGGTGGGTGACATCATCAGCCTTGCCAAAGGTGAGTATAAGAAATGTAAGGAGTGTGAGCAGTCTAAAAGCATTACTCAGTCCTCAGGCAGACAGGGACACACACACACACACACACACACACACACACACCAGGTGTGAGATTAGAACACCGACCTAACTACTTTATTACACTACAGCATTACGCAGTTACAGAATGTGCTACAGAGATTACTGGGACACAGCACTCCCAGAGGTGTATTTGTAGGTGGGTGACATCATCAGCTTTGCCAAAGGTGGGTATAAGAAATGTAAGGAGTGTAAGCAGTCTAAAAGCATTACTCAGTCCTCAGGCAGACGGACACACACACACACATGGCAAGTGTGGGATTAGAACACCGACCTAACTACTTTATTACACTACAGCATTACACAGTTACAGAACGCGCTACCGAGATTACTGGGCCACAGCACTCACTGATGTGTATTTGTAGGTGGGTGTCATCATCAGCCCTGCCAAAGATGGGTATACAAATTGTATGGAGTGTGAGCAGTCTAAAAGCAATTTACAGTCCTCTGGCAAATGGGGACAGACATACACACACACACACACACACACACACACACACACACACACACACACACACACACACACACACACACACCAGTGGTGGGAACGGAACACCTGCCTATTTACAGATCACTATTACAATACTATATACTTACGAGTCGCACCACACAGACTACACGTTTCAAGGCTGTCATTATGACCTTCTAGGAATGCGGACATCAACAGGGATGCTGGTAGTTAAGATGTACATACCTGTGAACCTGTGTGTTTAAAGTAGTAATCCATCCTAACCTGAAGTATGCCCATCTGTGGAATGGACAACTACTACCACTATACAGGGCTACAATGGCCATGCCCATACACAGAGGCACATAACCGACACAAGGTGTCACTGGGCATCCTCACACACTTAGTAGCACAGGGCTGTTCGGAATGCACTATGTGTCCATCTACACAAGGTTATACTGGGCATGCTCATACACTTAGTAACACAGGGCTGACTGTGATGCACTCTGATTCTAAACACGGAAGGCCACAGTGGCCACACTATTACAGGTAGATGTAAAGAACACATTGTAATGGGCTCTGATGTTAGTAGTTGTCATTGTTAGCAGGAATGCTGCTCTACATATATTTGACACCAGTCTTTTACACAACATCTGCTGTCATTCTGGGATGACATGGCTGACAGTAGACAGGCCTTTGACACATATCACATGCATCCATGATTCAAGGGAGTGGGGATAATACCCAAGTCACATCCGCCCATAGAGTGCCATTCCAAGGCAAATGTCCTAAACACAGGATAACACCCTGGCACCTACAGGACAACTGCATTGTTTTCTTATGCTAACCTGTGCTAGATGTGTAACATCCATAATCACAGCTGGTCACTGTAGATCCAACAATGGGGAGTACTGACATCTGTGCAGTGAGGAACACCTGGCTGATGTCTCTGTAGTGCACAATAGCACTACCACGATATACCTCAAAACCAGACATGTGGGCCATAACACAGGTATGGACCGCTCCAGGTGGTGGCGTGCCACATACATAAAGGCCACTCACATGTACTGACCGGTACCCCCATGAAAGGCATCACAGATGAGTCATGTGCAGGACACAGTGTCACATGCTGCATTCTAGGATGCAAACCTCAGACACCACCATGCCCTAGGACAACCAACACATATCCATACATGTTGTTGGACATATAAGAGTACACCACCATGTGACCCTTGACCAGTGGACTGTGCCAATCTCTACATCAACTGTATAGAGTACCCATTTACTGACACAGTTGCATCATGTGTTATGCAATGCAATGATACCACTGTCCACCATGTCAGCTGTACACATACCAGGGGCCCTCGGTACTTTCCAGCATTAGCAGATGACTGTTGCTGTACACCAGTACACACCCTCATGTATGGATATGACATACATGTACCTGCCCTGGGTATGTACATGCCACACACACACACACACACACACACACACACACACACACACACACACACACACACACACACACACACACACACAACATACATGTAAATAGCATAGCTGTTGTTGTCCTTTGTGCAAACAGGTGGCTACAGCCATTACACACATGCACATGGAATGTAGGTCCATGGCTGCTGAATGCTAATAGTACATAAGGTGTGATATCAATGTTGACAGAGGTAACATTCCCTCTGTACCGGTCGCCCATTACACCTATCATATCATACAACAGTCCATGTGTCATGCATGTCATTACACATGTCCACCAATTGCAAACATGCCCAAATGACAGGATTGTAGGACCTACACACATGTACATGTAGTGTTGTGGATTCAGATGACATGCATGTGCAGTTGCTGATGTATGCAGGTGACGTGTATCCTAGTACATCATGCAGTTGCGATGCAGTCTCAACATTGCCAACTGTATATGGTGATATGCTGATTGTACGGAAAGTTGTACCTCAGGTATGGACAGATGTGTGGAAATAACTAAGTGGTGGGGCATCTTTGTAGGTGGATGTTTGCTGAGACAGCTCACAGGTGTGTCACAAGCGGTCCTACAATAACCTGTGTAACTGGAAAGCAATGGTTTCATTAATTGAAGGACGTAACACACAACTTAGACAGCGGTCATGGTGACAGCGAAGGTAAATCACTTGACACCTGTTAACAGTTAAGACGTCCCATGTGCATATATCAGCACTGTTGCCAAAGGAAGCATCAGTACAGTTTGTAATGCGTGCAATACTGCTGTAAGTCTGTCATACATATCATGAGCTAGGAAGTTCTTTGATTCACAGTACTGGCATGTGTGGTTGCGTGTGTGTCCATATATGTCACATATGGTGGTGAATACATCTCAATTGTTACTCACTCTCCTGTACACTAGTATACACATCTGTACAGACTGCAATGCAGAAAGCAGGACGTAGGCAGGGGCATGTATCTCATACATGTGAGGTATCTGTATGTGCGTGACATAGGTGTATTCAATACTGTGTGTGTATGTATGGCTGTCTGGTCCTTGGAGTGAGGATGTATATTACCATACTGAACTGATAAGACCCCTCCCCCCATCCAGGCAATGCATTCTACTATCCGTGTTGATGTCCCCGATCTTAGGCCATACTGACTATCTGTACATGTGTATTCTCTGTGGCTTGTCATGTAGGTGCACAGTACTGTAATGATGATATGCACATAGGCAGGGGTCCTCACGTTACCAGTAGCAACTGTGTGCGAGTGTTGTTACTGTGTCGGTGAATCCGTGAGTGTGTGGGTGTGTTACTGTGTCACTGAATACATGTGTGTCAATACCTGAGTGTGTGGGTGCAGTTGTGCGTTGGCATCCTGTCATGGGAATGTGTATTACTGATTCCCAATGAGGCATCACACTTCCTACTGGCCTTTACCCTTGTAATCAGCTAGACCGCTCTCTTACCTCGCCACTCCATGTAACTGTACCTGAGATGTCACCCTTTATGGATGTCACATCTGTAGCTACAGTAGCTTAATACACAGCTATTATGCTCTTGGATCAGTACACGTGTTTGGAACATGGGACATTCTCACTGTTATGTGGCAGCTACACGGTGCATGCTGGTATATTCATACATACCTGTGAGTAGTCCACATTGACATATGGGACACTAACTACAAACACTGACATCCACCAACACATGCAATTAGACATGAAGGAGGACAGCAGAACATCATGACCAACATGCAGTTACTGTTGTTACACAAGACACATACTGTTAACAGTATGAAATGCATTGTACACCTGTAGTACATGGTATGTCTGCTTCCTGTCAACAGTACTCAACAATTGTAAACTATACTTAGTATAGTTCGGTACCAATAAAAGCTGTCTTCCAAAAACACAAAATCAAAGCCTCATTCCACAAGGTCCACTCGCTTTCCACAGGTAAAACAAAATTTATTAATAGAAGTCAGCAAGACAGAACTCAATAAATTGGGATTTAGCACTTTCGTCTCCAACACTGGAGACCTCTTCAGAATCAATTAAAAGCACCTCTCCCATTCCTTTTATACATCCGTTAGGGAGTAATAGCTGAACAATTAAACAATTAGATAATAATTCCATGAATTGTGGAATGCAGTTGAAGTCAGAGGATGTCAATACACCATATATATATAGATATACTTAATTTCTCTATAAAAGTATATATATATATATATATATATATATATATATATATATATGTATAAAGAAATAAATAAATATAAATATATAACTTTTCTATAAAATTGTCTATGAATTTATGAATTTAATGAAATAAATGTGTTATATTACACGTGATGCACCAACCCTTTCTAATAAAAAAATAAATGTATAAAATGTTGAGTTGAATATAAATACAAATACTATACAAAATACAAGAAATGCAAAAATACAGACATTGAACATTCAACATATAAAATATATAAATTTTTTAAAAAACTCGTATAGAATTGATAATTTATAATTTATAATTTATACTCTATAATTTGTACTAAAAATTCAAATCCCTAGAGTACATAGATATCAATGTTTAATATTAGATATTGGTTTTCTACATTCTATGAAATATTGTTTTATTTTTTGTGTGTTTTAAGATTTGTGTCTCTTAGGGTCTTCTGATAACATTTTTAAAGCTGGTGTAATTGAAATGTGATCGTTAAGACCCTTACCACTACAGGCATCAAGTTTAAGTTGCCATATCATCTCTCTATATGCTAGTTTTGTCTCCCAATCACCACCTCTCTCTAAAAGTAGGACTTCTTCAAGGACCCAGAACTTGAAGTTAGCTTCATGACATGTTTGTGAGTGTCTAAAAAGTGCATTATTGTCATTCTTTCGATTGATATCCCTCATGTGTTCATATATTCTTTTCCTTAGATGTTGCTCTGTTTTGCCAATGTAGTATGCCCAGCAGAATTTACAGTAGGCTAGGTAAACCACCCCTTTGGTATAACAACTGCTATACTTTTTAGACCTCAATGTTGTTCTTAATGTGGGGATTACAAGTTATTTTTCACCTGCTATAAATGGGCATTGTGGGCATCTCCCACATCTGAAAGTACCCTTTCTCTTGGAAACAGTTCCACTCTCATTGTTATCCTTTCTGCTCTCCAAAATATTCTTCAAATTGTTGTTCCTCCTAAAACTGTATGTCAACTTGTTTTGAAAAACCATAGTTCGGGTAGGCATAACTTTAAATATTTTCCAAGTCTCGTTAATGCATTTTTTGAGCCATCCTATACCATTGTAGTAGGTGAGGGTCATGTAAGGCAATGTATGTTTACTGTTCATCTGTTGGTGAACTTCATTACCATAACTCACCACATCTTGTATATTGTTTATATTGTTATTGTTGACATTGTTTAATAAGGGTGTGTAGGTTGTACCCCATCTATCTGTCACATATTCTTTGATGGGTTGTGTTAACTCGAAAGGGTAGCCTCTTGTTTGAAACATATTTTGTATCGTATCAACTTCACAGAGGAAATCATCTTTATCAGATGTCATTCTATCTGCCCTAATCATCTGTCCCTTTACAATATTTCTTTTTAGATGGGTTGGGTGGTCACTATCAAAATGTAAATATGCATTGGAGTGATATTCTTTCCTGTGAATAGTAGATTTATAACTTTTGGCTTCATAGTTCTTTTGTAACCTAACATCTAAAAAATGTATCTCTTGTGAGTCACTTTGGTGTGTAAACTTTAAAAAATTAGTACTGTTGTTGATATACTTAGTAAAATCATTTATTTTTTCCTCAGAACCTTCCCAAAGAATGAGGATGTCATCTAAAAATCTGTAGTAACTTTTAATCCAGTTAAAAAACTCAGATTTAAATACATAATGTCTTTCCCAATACAACATAATGATATTGGCATAGATGGGGGCACAGGCTGCCCCCATCGCAACCCCTTCTTTTTGGTGGTAAATTTCCCCTTGAAAAAATAAATAGTTATTTTTTAGCACCAGTTCCATAAATTCTAGTACCAATTTAAATTCATCTGGTGTCAGTAAATTCATCTCTACTAACATATTTTCAAACCATTCCATACCTGTTGCGTGAGGTATAACCAAAAACAGATCTTTAACGTCTATTGTGATAAACTTTACATCATCACTGTATAAAACTTTATTAATTTTCTGTAAAAAGTCCCAGGAATCTATTAGTATATGTGGATATCTACTGTGATACTTTTTAAGTTTCGTGTTAATATAAATAGCCAAAGGTTGGGTCTTGGATCCTTTTGATGAGACAATGGGTCTCATAGGGGGGTTTGTAATACATTTGTGAGTTTTTGGTGTACCAAAAATAGCAGGGATGACAGGTTTACTTACTTTTAGGAAGTTATACAAGTCTAAATCAATAAGCCCCTGTAGTAAATTATCTTCTATAATAAGATCTATTTTTTGATAGGAGATGTTAATTTCATTCTTAGAAGCTATTGTATAGCTGCTAACATTAGTTAGAATTTTAAGCATTCTATTAGTGTAATCCCATTTGTCCATCAGCACAATCCCCCCACCTTTGTCCGGTTTCATCACCCGGCTCATGTCATTTCGTCTTAATTCGTTAAGAAGCTTGTACTCATCATCGGTTAAATTACTTCCATCTCTATTCTTATTGTCATGGCATTCACTCCTAATCCTTCTAGTGAGGATATTTTCAAAGTTATAAATGTCATGGTGAAGGGGGGGGTTTATATGTACTCAGCCCAGTCAACACCACTTTTTCTTGGTCGTATGGGTCTCCTTTCTCTTTAAAAATGTATAAAAAATTCAATTTCCTTGTAAAAATCTTAACGTCCAGTAAAATGTTTTCAATATTAGGCTTCTTACTAGGTATAAAGGTAAAACCTTTTGTAAAAAGTTTAAAATACACCTCATTTATATTTATGTCTGTATAATTGAAGATATAAAAATCATTCCTAGAATGTATAGTTAATAGATTATCTGTCTCTATCAGGGAACCTGTATTGGAAGGGTTAACGAAGGACTGCTCTACCTGTAGGGTCTCCTCATATATTGGTTGCAGTTGCTGTTGTTGGTAATCTGGGCATATGAGGGTTGTTGGACACGATTTCTCAACCTCTCAGACCGCCTCGGTCCTTCCCCCTCTAAAGGGAGCCTATCACTGCTGTCACCCAAAACATCAATAGGTTCAGTATAATCATGTTTATCTGGTGCAAAATCCACATCTTGCCTTCTATAATTCACCCTTTTGTTTTACCTGTGGAAAAGCGAGTGGACCTTGTGGAATGAGGCTTTGATTTTGTGTTTTTGGAAGACAGCCTTTATTGGTACCGAACTATGCTACTTTTGTGGAAGTTGACTTTTTTGTTTCTTACCGGTTCTTGTAAACTACACTTATCTTTCTAGTCTGTTCACCTTGTGCATTAGACCAAATGAGCATGTCTCTGCACCAATGGTGTGGATGTCAGGGATGCGGCACAGGCATCATCATATGCACAGGGTGATAATGTTTGCCAAAGGCCTAGGCTGCACCATTGGGTGACATTATGTGTGTGGGTTAGGATCTTTGGTCTAATTGGGCATGTGTGGATGTTATGCATGTGTATGTTGTGGTGCCCTACATATGTTTCCAGTGTGTGCGTGTATGTATGAACACAGTTCTGCCATGTGTCTGGCCTACACAGGGGTATTATTGACAGCTGCAGACTGTACAGGCCAGGTTTTACAGTTCACGGTGTCCGGCCACGGACATGTTACCTGTGCCTGTCAGGGGTTGCACGGGCACTACCAGGCAGAGGTGCAGATTGGGTACTGTCAGATGTCACTTGTCCATTGGAACCATGTCCATGTTGGGACCATCCCGGGCCACGTGCACGTAGCCTGCTGTGTCGTGGTGTGGACAGCACAGCACCAGATGCACTGCTGGTGCTACCGCCAATATGGGAGCAGACATGTAAGGTTGCTCATACACGTGGACCTGAAACAGGTGATGTAGCAGGCCTATGTCCACGTGCCCAACTCCTCACTCCTACCAGATGTTCCAACACAGATAGCTCACGCTCATGGATTGTCATGCAACTGTCAAGGACTCCAGCCATGTCACCCAACCGTCTATCCAAAGCTTCAGCAATCTGCTGTTGAGCATTTACCATTGCCTGGATGTTGTTGTTTAAAGAATGAACAGCAGCCCTCTGAAGCCTCTGATCCTCTCTGTTGTACCATTCAGCACATGCCTGTACCTCCATTACAGCCTGAAACATGCATCTGGTGACACCAGCTGCTGTGCTCTGTCTTCAGGAGCATGTTGGCCAGAGGTCCTCATACGAGCAGCACTGGCCATGTGCCTGTGTGGGGCACCATGTGTCAGTTGGCTGACACCATGGTGTGCAGGCAGATCTTCCATAGCCCCCACACTTTCCTGTTCCAAGCTACTGCGTGCCAACTGTCCTTCCTCTATGGCAACTGGTGATGGGGTATGTGCAGGATGGGATCTGTGTGCGGGGATGAGAGGGATATAGCTGGAATGGCAACCAATGGCACAGTTTTAGCCCCTGACAACTCTGCCTGTGCCTCAATCATACATGCATCATCACTGCTAGAGTCTGTGGGGACACTAACATCAAATGTACTGCAGGATGGCAACGCACCTACATCACCTGTGAGGGCAGACAAGAACTGTACATTACAATCTATACAATAGACACACACACACACACACACACACACACACACACACACACACACACACACACACACACACACACAAACACATGCACACACATGTGATATGCATATGATACGGCAGACGGCATGCAGCGCAGACAATCATAGTGGTAGTTATCATACATCCCTGCATGTGATATGACAGAAGGCATGCAACATGCATGTGATACAGCAGCTGGCATGCAGTGCAGACAATAATAGTGGTAGTTATCATACATCCCTGGGTTGTACACAACAGCATGCATGTGTCATAGCAGACGGCATGCAAATTACACAATCATAGTAGTAGTTAGCATACATCCCTGTGTTACACCATGTAGACCAGCACAGGTTAACAGTACACCTGCCTGATGTGTGGCATATGACCTTGACAATCACATGTAGTATGACATGTGATCTGTTGACGTGTGCAATGACATGCATACATGTTTAACACAATGGTGTCCTGTCAAATATACAGTGGGGTAATGGTGTCCCAATGCAGTGCTGTCTGTCCACCCTACAGATATACTGCACATTTAGCTGATGTGCATGGCCATTGCAGGGAATCATGAGGTGTCTCTATTGCTATACAGTGTGAGTTACAGACAGTTCATAGCCATGACTGTGTTCAGATACAATACATATATACTGTGGAATGTGACCCACGTCACTGAGGTGTATACACACTAAACTATGATGTGGAAGTTGTGACACAGGTCACTGAAGGGTATACGGATGACACCCCTGCACATCTGCAACCATATTGCTGCTGCCTGGCAACTATGGCCAGACATGGCGAACACTTCAGTACACCATGTCCCACATGACATCTGTGTACCACACACATGAGGAGCAAGTATGACATTGATGTCTGACACCGGCAAGGGGAATGTACTGTATCTGTGGGCTGATGTGGATACTGCACAGGTGACTGCTGTCATTTTGTGACACCCTCAAGATGTTCAACACATCTTATGTGGTAGATTGATGTTACACCTACACAAGATGTGCACAGGCCTGTAGGATGTCTAGTGTTCCACATCTACAATATAACCATTACACAAAGGCCATAGTTGGACCATGTGTAGCCATTGTACGGCAAGGTGTACACACAAGAACATCATGTCTACTGTGTGTGTTGCTCCATGTCTCTGGCCATCCTCCATAGCCCTGTGTGTACATGTGTTGGCCAAATTATTGTGATGGACATCTATTTCACATGTCTGTGTTGTCCCATATGGCATACGCCCATAGATGTCATATGCTCCACTGACGACAGGGTTATGCAGACAAAGGGTGGTATGTGGGATATGTTTTCCAGTTTGCTAGGCAGTGTTGCAGCCAGGCCACTAGATGTCATGGACATGTTAAGATAGCACATCACATTGTGTGACATTCATAGCAGGGCTATGATCCACACCAGTGAATCCTGTGGGCTGGCCATACTCCAGCCCACTGTGGAGTACTGTTTGTATTCCTCGCATGTGTAGTTCTGATCTATAGTACATGTCCCTATAGTGAACAGCACCTCCACCATTGTATGCATAGCTGTCCACACATCTGGCAATGACAGTTTGTGAGGATTCATTTTGGTGAGATGATTCACATAGTTTGCAAGTGTTGCACATGGGTAGGCATTGTGATGCATTGCAGGTCCAACCTGTATATTGTGACAGGGCCATACATTATGTGTACATGTAGTAAATGGCCACATGGCAGATAGATCTGTGCATTACAATTCCTGATAAATAATAACAGTCTCAACTGCAAAGGGCTGCTGTTGCAGTGGAACGCCAGAGGTACCTAAATAGGAGTAACACAGCAGTATGAGCATTATCCATGCCTGTATGATAGCTACAGGGTGCAATGTGCATGTTAACACATACACCAGTACATTAGACTATACTATGGTGTATGCACATGTGTGCATACACAGAGTAGCATACTATAGTATGCGGCATGTGTGTATACATGCCTTGCATATGATGTTACATTACATATTGTACAGTGACATATGCAACTATATGGAATATAGCTGTTATAGGTGCAGTACTGATTTACCAGGCAACTCCAGGCTCAGTGGTTGAGAGACACCCACCTCCACAATATCAGCTTAGGCTTGTGGATGTGTTTCTGCAGGTGTCCCCAAGTTAGCCAGTAGCTCCTCGGTACATGTGAGTGGGGGCTGGGTTGGTGGTCCACCACCTGTTGCACCTTGTTCCCTGGTGATTGCATTTGCATGCTGTTTTACCCATCTAATGAGGAATGTACAGTGTCTGCGCACCTGCTGGTATGTGCTGTTGTGGCCACCTACATCATTAACCCTCCTGCGAAGTTCCATCCACAGAGCATCCCGCTGCTGTGCATCCTGTGCCACATGGCTGAACAGGATATCATGATTGTCAAGTAGGTATGGGATGAGGGCCTCATCCTCCAAGTGGGTAAAAGGGGGTAGCCTTGCACACAGCATACCTGGAAGACATAATGATGGAGGCAGGTCACAGTAACTCACAGAGACATACAGAGCTACAGCTGAACATACATGTGTATCACATTTATTATGTTTAAATAGTTGTATTTGCAAACCTACATGACACTGATGTGTTTGTGTCACACACATGTGACACTCAATGGTGAGTGGATATTATCATCATATATGTGTGTGTGTCACCTGATTATATTGCTCATACTCCATGTGTATACTGTCTTGATGTGGGCATGTCTGTTTGCCTGTACTGGTGTTCCTACCTATCAGTACATGGCTGGATGTGTCCACATTAATGCAGTCGACCTTGATGCTGTGTATATGTCACATATAAAGACTTACACTGCCTTAACAGACATGACCTGTGACCCTGCAGACTTGCTCACATAAGGTTTTACATGTATGTGTTCTGCCATATATATCTACACAGCACTGTACAGCAATTCAACATCCTGCCATGTATCACTTGTGTTGCACATGTGATACACATGGGGCACTGGCTAGCCAGATGATATTTGCAGGGATGGATATCAACTATAGCATGTACAGTCAAAGTCAACTAGTAGGCTATATGCCATGGGCCATGTATGAATCTAGGATGAAAGGTTACCTGGCAGTAGCCAACAGGTGGGTCTCTGGGGTCAGGTGGAGCAGTGCCACATTACTGATCCACAGGGTTAATGAAACATTTACCATGCAGTCATCACACCATGTCTGAGAGGGGAGTGATGTGCAGCTTTGACAGACAGGAATGCATGGTATGACAGGACTATGTAAAGTGTATAGGACAAGGATCTGTCCAGCATGTGGAAGGTTGATGTCCATAAAGTATGTGTTTGAGAACAGAATGTGTACCTGTAGCATGTCCAACATCACTGGCTTGGACATGGATTTATTCAGGGTATGCATCATGCTACATAGTGGAGATGGGGAATGGGAAGGCTGGTGTAGGCCATCTGCACATGGCCAATACCCCTTAAAGGAAATATGTGATCTGATATGGGTCACTTGAGTGTTGTGTATGGCTGGACAATGATCTCTATATTCATGGATGGCACCCTGTCATTATTAGGGTTGCCACATATGACTACCTGACAGATGTGCTGACGTAGCTATCACAGGAAAGACAACTGCCAGGCTGCATCCCTTACACACAAGTGTCCATTATGTTGACCGCTGCCTAGGGGGTAGTTCATGGGTACAGGGTTATTAACATAGGGGTGACAATGCAATATGTAGCTGTCAGATTGTGACCATATGTCACACACTCCTCACCCATAAAGCCCCTTCTGTATGTTGTCCACAACACTATTGAGTCGGCTATTGCTCCTAGGTCATAGTCATTTGCATACTTCAATAGGCAGATGACTTCTGTTTGTCTGTGAGGTATGGACTACAATGAGGGGGAAACAATTAATTAACCCTGACTTACTTTAGCTACTACTGGTGTGATGAGCATGTATTATTCATACACCTTCTGTAGTGTTAGTTCTGCCAGCAGTCCCGTTGCAAAACACTTCTGTGACATAGGAATGTACATCTAGTATACCGAGTGTAGGTGGTACACAGTATGGGTGATGATGTCCTATGACCTGGCAAGGTTATGATAAGCAGTGTGAAATCAAAGTTACTGTCGTCTACATCTGTACTGCTGACATCAATTATTTGATCAAGGTTCATGGCCTTCCAGACCAGCCTCAGCAGGGTAGTAGTGCAGTACTTCGCATTATCAGTGGTGTTTCCCCCTTTGTGGGTTGTGATACCTGTTGGTGTGCGCCATTCAGTGTGTACACAGCCTGACATGGAGCTATGTTTTACATGATGTGTATGTGGAGAGCATCTTGTTTTGCCATATGTGTATGATACAACCTGTGATGTGGACAGGTCCCATGCAGCCTGAGGGCAGCTTGTACCTGCATAGTTGTGGGTATAGGGGCCCTGTGGTGTACATGGATATATGATTGTGTACCTGTTGGGGGGCAGTGTGTTTATGTTATCCAAGACCCTATCTGGATTGCTTATTCATGCTCAGTACTTGTTCAGAACTTGTAAGCACTACATAAGCTACTAATTACTATAGCACTCAATCTTCCTCATTACCTAGAGGTAAACAGGTTTTGTACATACTTTTCTCACTTGCTTAGAGTAAAATAGCTCTTGTACTCACTTTCCTCACTTATCTAGGGGAAAGTAGTTCTATATTCAGGCATGTCCAAGAGTCAACTGCCAGTGTTCTCTCCTGTCTATTTGATGAATCTGGACATCATGAGGCAATGTACACATTCCCTCATGTACACAGACAAGCCTCTCCGCATACCACCCAACACTACAACCTGTGAGAGATGCACTTATCTAGCCAAACTGGAGGTAAAGCTCTCTCCAACCAAGCCTGAACCTGACAGTCATGTGGAGAAGGTAAACATTCGCATCACACCACACTCATCACATTGTCTCACTGAATCTACCCCACCATTAACTGAGAAAACTACTCATGTACCAACTCATTAGCTCAAAGCTTTCTGGAATTCATAAACACCAATGCCCTGGATCGACATATCCACACACCCACCAGGGGCAACAGTATCCTAGACCTAGGCATTACCAACATGAGTGACCGGTGCTCCACACCTGAAGTCAACTCCTCGTTGGTCCGATCCGACCATGAGCTGAACACCGTTGCTATCCACATCCCGCCCCACCCCCCATTAAGGGAACCACAGTATAATATGTCTACAAAGCCAACTTCATGCTTCTTAAGACAGATGTGGTGAATGTCATGACACCTATGCAGATGGACAATACTGTTACACCTGCTGAATCCTACACAAATGCACTCTATAAGCACTTACACGAGTACATGGATTGTGCTATCCCAAACAGAACCAAGACGCTATACTCCTAATTAAGGTAACCATTCTGGTGGTCCCCTGCCATAAACAAACTGTACTACAGGAGGAAGACACTGTTGCAAAAGGGAGTACAATCCCATGCGTGGAGGAGCTCCCTGGTCAGCCTCAGTAAGAAGGTGAGATCCCTTATAAGATCCTCCAAAGCTAGCTATGAAAACAAAACCGTCACTAATTCCAACAACAACCACAAAGCATTCTATAGCTATGTCAAATATCTCGATGTCAACACCCAGATCTGCTCTGAGTTACAGCACAAAGGCACGAACATTACAGAACCAACTGATATTGCCAACATCCTGGCAGATTTTATTTTTATTTTTATTTAACATTTGTTGACCGGGAATGTCCGACTAGGTTCCACAGAGCCTGTTTTCAGCGGAGGCCCAGGGAGAAATGCTCCAGATGCATATCTTTGGAATGTGGGAGGAAACCGGATAGGTTCAGTGCTACCTTTCCCCCCTCCCTCTCAAAGCTGCACACTCTAAAGCCAATATCACAGCATCCATGGGACCGGACAACATCCCAGGCTGCGTTTTATATGAACTTCAGAACGTACTCCCCACCTATGCACCATGTTCAATAATAGCCTCACATCGGGCTTAGTGCCCCCTGAATGGCACACAGCAACAGTTATCCCACTCCACAAAGGTGGTGCCACAACGGACCATGGGACCTATTGCCCTGTAGGCCTGACTAGCCTGGTCTGCAAAGCTATGGAGCACATCATGGATCTCAGTCACAGAGACATTGGGTACCTCCAAACCTTTGACCCCTCCTAGTTTGGCTTTGTTAAGGGAAGACCATGCCTCCTAAACCTGGTTGACTTCTTAGAGACAGTTACCAAGGCATTAGATGAGGGTAAGGAGGTCCACACAGCCTACCTAGATCTCACAAAGGCTTTCAACACCATTCCTCATTCTGGTATTATCAACATACCCATCCACCTAAACATTAATCCCTATGTCATGTGATGGTTTGCAAAGTGGCTCACAGATAGAACCCACACAGTGAGAGTTGCATACCCTAGGTCCGACTGTATAACAGTTACAAGTGGCATCCCCCAGGGCTCAGTCCTAGGACCCCTCATGTTCGGTATATAATTCCCTGATGTACAGGAAAGCACAGGGGGGCTTTGGCAGAAAAGGTTTGCAGACGACTGCAAGCTAGGGGACATAATTGTTTCCCCAGCTGATACAGACACCCTCTGGAAGGTTCGCACTGAGACGGATACCTGGTGTCAATGTCATGGCCTCAAGCTGAATGCCAAAAAGTGCATAGTCATCTCCTTTGGATATAACTAATTTATTTTATTATTTTTTATTTTATTTGAAGTTTGTTTGCCAGGATGGTCCATTGGGCTGAATGAGCCCATTTTCAATGGAGTCCTGGGGAGAAAAGCTCCATAGATACAATATCAAATATACAAGTAAGGAATAAAAGTGAAATACAATAACATAACATAACAGTTTGTTAAAGTGTCAGAATAGTACATATAAGCACAAGTAAATGTTAATGCAACAGGAAAACACGGAAGAGCATATGCAACAATTCATATCAGTTTACAATTTTTTAGTCTCTATGTTTACTAGCAAAAGGAAAAGAAAAAAGTGTTAAGTAAGGCAATAGTTAGTAGGTGTGTGCAGAAGGTATTAACATAAGAGATTAATTACAATGTGTATGTTCCTATAGGAGGGATGACTTTATAGACTAAGAGGGTAAGGTAGTAGCTGGTGATGTTATGCAGGATGGGAACATGAGCATTCCCAGAGAGATGATAAATGTGAGTGGAGGAGAGATTTAAAGATGGGAAGACTGCTGGTACTGCGGAGATGAGGTGGAAGGGAGTTCCAGAGACAGGCAAGGGAAAAGGAGAGTAAAAGTTTGCCTGCTGGATGGGCCGGTTTGTGGAGTTCAATTAGGTTCTGAGTGCTGGTTCTTATGGGTCTGCTAGGATGGTGCACGGTGAAGGTTGAGGTGAGTGAGGGGCAGAGTGAGGGCTTGAAAATGAGCTTATGAGCATGAGTTAGTTGAGTGTAGGTAAGGTAGTTTGGGAGCTCTAGCCAGTTGAGTCTGTGGAGGGCAGTACAGTGATGGGAGGAGGATCTGTGCCCAATGGTGAATTTAGCGATTTTGTTGTAGCAGGAGGAGAGTTTTGTTTTGATAGAGGATTTTAGATTGGTTAAGAGTGGGGCACCATAAAGGAGAGAAGGGATGAGGTATGTGGTAGATAGGAGGAATCTAGTGGATGGGGAGAGGAAGTGAATATGGCGGAAGAACATATCGAGTTTCTGATGTGTTTTTTTAATGTTTGTTTGAATATGGGAATCAAATGTAAGCTGATTATCAATAAGACCTCCAAACAGTTTAGCACTGGAAACAATTTCTAGGGATGTGTTGTTTTGACTGGTTATGAGGAAGGAATTTATGCCGATAGTTATGCTTTTGGATGGGGTGAATAACATGAGTTTGGGTTTTGATGGATTGAGAGCTAGATGGTTATCATGCATCCATTTTTCAGTGGTTGAGAAGGCATTTTGAGTTAGTTTTATAAGGGAGGGAATGGAGTTTGCAGCACAGATAATAGTTGAATCATCTGCATATTGGACTATTTTAGCATTTGGGATATTGTGGTGGAAGTCATTAATGAAGATGTTGAACAGTAAGGGACCTAATATGGAACCTTGGGGTACACCAGTATCAGTGTTGAGGAAAGAGGAGGTAGATTTCTTCCATTTGACAGATTTTTGCCTGTTGGAAAGGTAACTGGAAAACCAGTTGATGCAAGAGGGTGAAAGGTGTAGGTTAGAGAGTTTGGTCAGCAGGAGGGAATGGGAGATGGTATTGAAGGCCTTAGAAAGGTCTAGGAGGAGGGTGGAGACAATGCAGTTGGAGTCTCTAGATTTATTTACAGTTTCGAGGAAGGAGAGTAGTGCAGTAGAAGTGCTGTGACTGGGTCTGAATCCATGTTGTGTTGGGGTTAGTAGGTGGCTGTTGGTGAGGTATGGTAATAGTTGTATGTGGATGCATTTTTCAAGTAGTTTAGAGATGGGAGATAAGATGGCGATAGGTCTAAAGGTGGAGATGTTATTATTTTTTCCTCCTTTGTGGAGGGAATAATGTAGCCTTTTTTCCAAATTTGGGGTACATAACCTTCTTGGATTGACTGGTTTATAAGTATACAGATGGGGGAGGCAATGGCTTCAGCAGCTGTCTTTAGGAAGAAGGAAGGGATATTATCAGGGGCATTAGAACAAGGTTTTAATTTGAAAAGGAATTTTTTTATAGTAGATACAGGTATGGGTTTGAGAGAGAAGAGAGGGAGGTGGGAGGTGGAAGAGCTTGAGGAGGGAGGGGTAGTGGGAATTGTAGCTGGAAGAGTGGAGTTATTTGTGAAGGATGATGTTAATTTAGATATGGAGTCAATGAAGAAGCTGTTAAATTGGAAGGCTAAGTCGGTATCAGAAGTATTGTGATCAGGGTGTGGGTTTTCCTTTTTGCCAGGTTTGAAGAGGGAGGAGATGCTATCCCAGAATTTTTTTGGGTTAGTCTTGTGATTATTTTGGAGGGTGATATAGTAGGATTTATGGTCAGACGTGATAAGATTTTTAACTCAGTTGCGGAGTATTTTGTATTCATTTAGGGTGGCTGGGGTTCTGTTTTTATAGTGGTTTTTCAAGGCTTTATCATGGAGGCGCATAACAGCTAAGGTATCTTTGGATAACCATGGGATGGTTTTGCTCTTGATTCTTTTTGTTCTTAGGGGGGCCATGGTGTCTAGAAGGTTTAGAAATGATGTATTAAAATAGGTGACAGTTTTGTCTAGGGGTGGTGTATTTAGGGGACTCCAGTTAAATTGTTTAAGTAAGTCAGAGAAGGTGTTGGGGTTAAAGTTTTTTTAAGGAGTGTACAGAGATGGTGGTATGTGGAAGCTGTAGGGAGGGAGGGAGAGTGACGGTGAGCGAAAGTAGGAAAGTGGTCACTGAGAGAGAGTAGGGGAGTGTACCACTACTTGAGATAAGGTGTGGGTGTGATACCAGAATCCAGTCTAGGGTGCTTCCAGAGGAATGGTCCTTAGATGGTCTGGTTATTGAGTCGATTAACTGGTGAAAGTTATAGAGGTTTATATTTAGGGGATTTGTTGGGCATTGGACAGAGGACCAGTTGATGTTAACATCACCTAGAATAACAGTTTCATTAGTAATGTTGGCAGAGAGCCAAGACAGAATGTCCTCAAGAATAGGTATGTTATCACCAGGAGGGATATAGAGGGAGGCTAAGCATATTGTTTTATGCTTGTTTAGTGGAGTAGGGCTAGAAGTAGTTCGGCATTGGCAAATTGGGGAACTGGCTTAGAATATGAAGTAACTGAAAAGGAAGAGGAGTAGAGTAGAGCTACTCCACCTCCTTTTTTGTGGGTTCTGTCTCTCCTGATGATATTGTAGTTGGGGGCAGTTATTTCTGAATCTTTTATGGAGGGTTTTAGCCATGTTTCGGATATTGACAGTATGTCAGGATTGTTATGGAGAAGCCAGGCGTGGAGGTTGGGGATTTTGTTACATATACTTTGAGCATTTATTGCTGAGAAGGTGAGGGGTTTTGTAGATGAAGGTGTATATGAGGGGGTTGTTGAGGAGTTGATGGAAGAGGGACCAGGGTTAGGGTGTATGTCACCAGAAAGTAGAGTGGTGATAAGTTGGTGAAGATGAAAAGAAAGGTAATTAGTGAGTTTTGTTTATGGTTTAAGGGTTGTATGTTTTGTAGTGCAAGTCAGACTTGGATTAATATGTTTGTATGTGGAAAATAGTTTGAAGAGGAAGAGTAGGGAGGGGTTGCAGACGTATAGGTGAGGGCTTATAGTGGTGGAAGAGTGTTTGTATTGTTTAGGGATTGGACTGGTTATGTGATAATGGGGGGAGTGAGTAGTGTAGAAGGGTTTGGTGATGTAGGTTAGATATGATAAGCTTAGTAGTAGTAGTAGATGGGTAATAGGTGAAGAAGGTTTTGTTATTGCTGTAGTTTTAGGGTTGTAGTTGGGGTGAGTGATTGGTGTGACTGGAGTGTAGCAAGACTGGGAGTGGTTAGGCTAGGTGATTGAAAGGAGGTAGGGGGTGGAGCCAGGAAGTAAGGGGTGGGAAAGGAAGAGGGTAAATGGAGTGGGTGTGGTTAGTGGAGTATAAATGTAAAGGTAGTGGGGGCGGGTGGGAATTGGGGGCAGGGTAGGGAAGCAGAGTGAGCCTGCAGGGCGAACGAAGCAGGAAGAGCCAGGAGATGAAAGACCAAAGACGAGGCTATGGAAAACAATCATTAAGGATAGGAGAAGAGACACAAGGTAAGAAACATAAGGTAAGTAGTCACTGGGGTTAGGGACAGGGTGATGAGTCAAAGGTGGAAGGAAAACATAGAATTTGCTAGGTGGAGAGGTAGAGAAGGCAGTTGGAAATTCTATTTTCTTGTCTTAGTTTTCCTTTTTATTTGTAAAAGTTAGAGCTTATAAGATTGGAGTGTAAGGTAGTTAATGGATGGGTGCTGCCTTCTGCTGACCAAATGAGTAATTATAGAATGGCAGGGGCAGCACTGGGAGGGAAGGAAGGGAAGAGTCTATAGAGCCAAGAGAGGATTGGGTCAGTGCTGGGCTGCTGGCTAGCGCATGCTGGGTCAGACAATAACATCAACCAATGGCACAAATGGTTAATCAGTAAGGTACATACACTCTTGTGGGGAGGTAGGACAGTTTCCCGATACACCACACGATCCCTGAGATGGTTCTTACAGGTAGGGAACCCAGGTATGTAAGTCAGGTAATATGTCTGGGGTAACTTGTACGTAATTGATAGCAAGCTGCAAAAGGCGAGAAAGGTAACATTAATGCTATGAAGACAGGAAAACAGCCATTAAGAGAGAAATACAACAATAGGGTAGTATAGTTTAGGCAGAGAGGGGTAGCCTAGGGGGTGGTATGTAGTGAGAGTATGAGTTTTAAAGATGTGTAGGCTATAGGAAGACTAGGGGGGGAGAAAGGAAGATTACATTTAGTTAAATTAAGAACAATAGAGGCTTCAGTACCATAGTACAAAAAACTTGGATTAGAACCAGTGTTTTACAATTAAACAGAAGTAATCAGTACTGGGTGATACATAGCAACTCAAAGACTGCATTTGGATACAGAGTAGGGCAGTGTTCAGACATTCAGTAAAAAATGAACTTTGCACTAAACAAGTTAGCCAACATTATAAGACATAAACTCTGTGTGAGGAAGCACTTACAAACAATCTTAATAAACACAGTCTGACAGGTATAGGCAGAAATAGTCAAACAAATTGCACTTGAATCTTATCCTCTTACTTAATAAGTTTAGCACATTGAGTTTACTCTTACGTAATTATTATAGCACTCTGAATGCATACATTAACAGTAACATACCACAGCATGAAACAGTTTAAATTAATAGCACTCTGAGTGCATGCATTAACAGTAACACACCACAGTATGCAACAGTTTAAACTAAAAGGGCACGTTAGTTCTTATTTAAGCAGGTTGAGCATATCAAGATAAATTCAATTATGACAATTATAATGAGGCAGGAGTATATGGTATTAGTTAAAAATAGAAAAAGTGTCTAAGTTCAGTATAGGTATACAACTTTTAACTAGTCCATTTATTTGTAATAGGATAGAGTATAAAGGGTAGACAGAATTATGTGTCAGAGGAATTACCTTAGATAAGGCAGTTTTATTGCAATAACCGCTTAGAGACTTGACTAATCTAAATCTGGTAAGCTTTGTCGTGTACACACTGATAGAGCGTTTCCAGTTTAGTGTCTCAAGTGAAAAGCAGTTGCGGTGCCCCAGGTGGGGGGGAATGAATCACAGCAGTTTAAAAGGGGAGAAATAAGTAAAATAAAAGTAGAGAATAAAAGGGAGGTTACTAAATTAGTGTATTGCTTGTGGCTGATCTTGGGTAGACTCTAATTAATAAATGCAGCAGAGAAGTGGTTCTGAGAAAAGAACACCGGACAAGCGGTGAGTAGGTGCGGCAGTTCTACACACCCGTAGCTAAGCGGTATTTATTTTAGGGGATTGCAAATGAGAGCGCCCATTCATGCATTCATTGTAATGAGCAGACTGCCTTCAATAACAGGGAAATGCCTTGGATAAAGTAGTTCTAATACAAACTGCTTTGAAACCTAATTAATCTAATTCTGGAGTGCTGTATCTCTTACCCGCTGGCTGAGCGTTTCCGGTTGAGTGTTACGAGTAAAGCAGTTTCGTTGCCCCGGTGAGGTGGGAATGGGTCATACCAATTTAAAAAGAACGCAAAATAAAGAGGAGGTTACTAAATTAATGTTTAGCAGCTGATTTTGGGAAAGCGCCAATATTTACTGCAGAATAGCGATTCTGAGTAAACACGCCTAACAAGCGATCAGTGTAAGCAGTAGGTCTTCACAGCCGTGTCTAAGCGGCATACAAGTTAGGGGCTAAATGCATAAGATCGCCCAAAAAAAAAGTCAATGTTTGTAGCAGCTTTGCACAATTTAATACAAGGATATACGTTGGGAACATTTAGGTAACTTGTTTGAGGGAATATGTGACAGTTCCCTGTAAATATAATGCTCAGCAAACAGAAAAAGTAAGTACAATAGTTATACAAGCTGTACAGAGCAGCGACATACAGAGCATATACTCGGTGCAATAACTAGGTAGTTGGACTAGAGAAGTATAAACAAATAGTTGTACACAACTATGATTGAGCAGCAACATACAATTGGGCATAAACACATGGAATAACAAGAATGCAAACAGAAAACACTTACCCACAAACGGAGCCAGCAACCGAAAGCACGACCTGGACTGGAAGGGGCCAGAGGATGATTTAAAAATGGCGCCTGGCTCTAGTGGCGTCACTATATGATTTCAGGGGCAGGAAAAAGGGCAGGAAGAAGGGAGGAGGGGCAAGATAGGGAGACAGGGGGTAGACAGTTGAGAGAGGGGAGGGGACAGGTACAGAAGGTAGACTTGAAAGAGCCAGGAGATGAAAGACCAATGACAAGGCTATGGAAAACAATCAGTAAGGATAGGAAAAGAGACACAAGGTAAGAAACATAAGGTAAGTAGTCACTGGGGTTAGGGACAGGGTGATGAGTCAAAGGTGGAAGGAAAACATAGAATTCGCTAGGTGGAGAGGTAGAGAAGGCAGTTGGAAATTCTATTTTCTTGTCTTAGTTTTCCTTTTTATTTGTAAAGGTTAGAGCTTATAAGATTGGAGTGTAAGATAGTTAATGGATGGGTGCTGCCTTCTGCTGACCAAATGGGTAATTATAGAATGGCAGGGGAAGCACTGGGAGGGAAGGAAGGGAAGAGTCTATAGAGCCAAGAGAGGATTGGGTCAGTGCTGGGCTGCTGGCTAGCGCACGCTGGGTCAGACAATAACATCAACCAGTGGCACAAATGGTTATTCAGTAAGGTACATACACTCTTTTAGTATTTGGTTCTTGTGGGGAGGTAGGACAGTCTCCCAATACAACACACGATCCCTGAGATGGTTCTTACAGGTAGGGAACCCAGGTACTATGTAGGTCAGGTAATATGTCTGGGGTAACTTGTACGTAATTGATAGCAAGATTCTTTTAGTATTTGGTTCTTGTGGGGAGGTAGGACAGTTTCCCGATACACCACACAATTCCTGAGATGGTCCTTACAGGTAGGGAACCCAGGTACTATGCAGGTCAGGTAATATGTCTGGGGTAACTTGTACATAATTGATAGCAAGACTCTTTTAGTATTTGGTTCTTGTGGGGAGGTAGGACAGTTTCCTGATACACCACACGATCTCTGAGATGGTTCTCACAGGTAGGGAACCCAGGTACTATGTAGGTCAGGTAATATGTCTGGGTAACTTGTACGTAATTGATAGCAAGCCACGAATGGTGCCAGCAACCGAAAGCACGACCTGGACTGGAAGGGGCCAGAGGATGATTTAAAATGCGGTCTACCACATAGGTGCTAGTCCCCTACATACAGAAAAGGTAATAAGGGATCTGGGAATCCCAGTAGATAGCAATCTCTCCTTCAATACCCATAATGACAAGGTGGTTAGAATATCCTTCTACATGGCCCCCCCTAATCTCTAATGGGTTCGTATTCAGATCAAAGGAGGCCATTGTACCTCTCTACTCATGACTTATTAGACCCATTAAAGGATACAATACCCCATTTGGGATATACCTTACAAGACAACTGCAACAGCTTGGAAGACCACAACAGTACCACACCAAGAGGATTACTGACCTCAAACAGATGACCTATGCAGCCCAGCCTAAGAAACTTCAGCTGTACTAGGTTGCATACCGCATACTCACAGATGATCTCTGCTTGACATACAAGGCCCATGTCCAACCCAGTATTGCTGGATATGCTCCACCTAAACAGAGGCCCCTGAAAGCCACATGCTCTAGGGATATACACCTAACCACAACGATGACTAGGACATGCTGGACGGATAGATTCCTGACCTGGACACTTCCCATGCTTTGGAACATGATTCCAATGAACATCAGGCAGGACCCCTCACCAGCACTCTTCAAGCGAAACCTTGACATGTGGATGGGGATCATTGCAGTGGCTCTGCTGGACAGAGGCACAGGGAACTAATGGCTCTGCCATTCAGAGGCACAGGGAACTAACCTATGGGGGTGGCGAAAGCCAACACACTCTAGACAGGCTTATAAATACCCTTGGTAAGACAGCCTAGTACCTACCTTTGCACTTATTGCATGTCTTATGTGCATGGATAGTTAACTAGCTCTTCCATTTTACTTTACTATCATGCTGATAAACTGTCAGGTGACTAAAAGTCATATGTATTCTGTTATTGTGTATTGTAAATGCCAATAGACATAACTAATGTTTGCCTAATATAACAGTAATGCTATGTAACTTGTAATACATATCTGCCTACAATACTGTACATTGCACAGTTATTGACACAATATCCCACAATGCAAATCATAATTGTACAGTGGGGCAACCTTCGACATGTTATTCTCAGTAATACACCCATACATATGGCTACTGTTACAATATATCCACATATACTATCCCCTGTTATAGCACATACTTGTTGGACCAGCCCTGCCGCTGACAGCGGCTGGTGAGGAATATTTCTGTTCAAAGCCCTTATATAGCATCTCTTGTGGTACGCACAGATACTACAAGCGTTACTATGCTCAATAATACATTACTACAAGATAACTGTTTCTACTATATGTATTGCGTGCACTTTAAATATTACAGAACAGGTACTAAATGCACAGACATATTGACTGTTCTACATAGCTTATTAGTAACCCAAGGTATCATTAACTGTTGATTCAATTCTTTTCAGTTTGTGTTTCAGTCTTCTTTGTAATGTTCTGCTGGTATATATGGAAGATTTGAATGTGTGATAAGCCATCCTTTTCTAGTTAAATATCGTTAACGTGGTATCCTGACCACCAACTGGTGTTCCAAAGTAGTTAATTAGATGCACATCAGCTGTGCAGTTACTCCATTAGCCGATACCATGGCAACAGTGGTGTATAACCTTTTGGGCATTGTCCATTTGCCTTACTTTCAAGGAAGATGGCCTGGATGCGTTGTTTGTGATGTATTTCAACAGCTATATGGAGACAAACAGAGATATATTAGCTTCATGACTCCCGTGGATTGTGTGTAATGGCTAGACGATTTTGTTCTACATGTGAGTACAGTTGTTATATTTCAGAACATTGCTACTTATGCAGGGTCTGTTTGTACCTGATACTTCTGCAGATGTTTAAGTCTGGCAAGGATGTTTGGGCAGCTCAAGGCTGTATGACTTGTTGAACTGTTGAACTTGTTGTATGAACTGTTATGTGGTTTACAGTGTGCTTACCAGATATCCTTGATTTAGTGTACATGTGTAGCATACTGTGCTGTTACTCAGTAATTAGTAACACATCACGGTGTACACACAACCCTCTGAAATGGGATTAGTGCAAACAAACCCTGTAACATCAGCAGCTGTTACATTGTATAACAGCAACTATTTCACATAGGGCCATGTTAGTGTGTCTCTGACAAGGTATGTTAATGCTTCTGCAGATGTCGTACAGTGAGTGAATGATTTGTGATGTTATTACAGTTTGTAATGTAATTTGTTTGGGTGTGGGGGATGATGTTGGTGGGTGTGCAAAGCAGATGCAGGTGTGTAGGAACTGCTTTTATACATAATCGATATGTGCGTGAGGGTTCTTTCCCTATTTGAACACCTATCCTTTAGTGAACTAATACTATGGTAATTGCAGGCTGATTCATTAAGGCACTGTTAAGTGGTTCCTGTATAGCATGTAGGTGATGTTAGTCCTTGAATCCTTTTGGCAATACATCAGAATGTAATAAAGTGTTGCTACATGAAAGCTGTGTATGTCTGTCATAAGTATTTGCAGTCATTGTAGTTGTGTTGGCTAGGGTTGCCGCCTTTTCATATGGCCATAGTGGGACATTTTTGGGACACACATCAGATTTTACAGGCCGACACAAACCCACGGTCAGTACAAGGGATAGAACTTTCCTTTCTTGCCTAAATATAAGCTTATTCTTGTAGCAGTTTAGTTGCTTATCCTGTTTCTTGTAACATGTAGGTATTTTAGATACAGAAATAACTATTGTATGCAACTATTGCATTACATATGGGACACAATTATGTCCTACAATCCCAGGACATTTGCCACGTTTAATATATTTGGTCAGGACACAACCACCCAAAGAGGGACTGTCCCTCGCAAAGTGGGACAGGTGGTAACACTATCATTAGCTCATGTCCATAGCACTTATTTGTAATAGTGTATAGGCATATACTCTCCTTATCCTTTGTTCATAAAGGTTGGTCGTGGCGGAATGCATGATTGCTGTGGTCCATGTTATACTCATATATGAATACTTCAATTGCTGTATATGGGATACCTACAGAATCCCGAAACCACACAGTTCCGACGCCCACAATACCGGGCCCAGACTCCCATACCCCACATTACTGACAGCGACAGTAACTCGCGAATGTAACAACAACATGGAACACACACACACAACACACACACACACACACACACACACACACACACACACACACACACACACACACACACACACACACACACACACACACACACACAAACAGACACACTGCTACCCACCACATCCAAACAAACCACCCTACACTACATATGAGCAGGTGGGCAAGCCCCCCCTACACCCCCCCATCTAGGTGTCTGTGCCCCCCACACCCCCCTACTTTAATATTCTACCTCCTAGATCATGCAGACCCACAAAGCTAACCCACACCCACACATTACAGTCCCCCAAGAGCACACACCACACTCAGAACACACACTTACACACACTACAGCCCTGAGAAACATACTTACATACAGTAACCTACCTGAACCGCAACACCAGAAGCACTGATTAACTGTCCCTTAACATCGTGATTTTAAACCTCGCGCATCTGGTGTTTCGGTACTGTGTTCTTTTGGACCTTAAGCCTCGGGATTACGTGCGTCAGTATGTAAAGCACTCGGTATGGGGTAGGTATCCCATTTATATGTACCTCCATGGTTATGTAGATGTTGTTAACCTATCTATATATCTAAATATATATGTATATCCCCATATATCGACATATATCTCTCTATCTCCCTCTCTCTATACATGATGATGTATGTATGTATATATATATATATATATATATATATATATATATATATATATATATATATATAAAAAACATACACCTTTCATTGGGTACATGCCGGTTTGTCCTATTTCCACACATTCCTACCTTTTGTGTTTTATCCTGTCAGTATACACAACTGCCATTGATACATCTCAGGTAGCTTAGTGGTATGTTATTGTGAAAATTGTGTATATGGTTACGTGTTCTAATCCTGGCAGTGGTATTTTACCTCTCAGATCAGGCACTGGTAGTGCAAGGGTGATTAATGCACATTTCAACAGTTGTGTGTTCCACATGTTTATTATTCTGTGGAAAACTACCTATATATGCAAGCTGTGTTTAAGGTATACTATGTAGCATGTAAACATCTGAAAAGATTCCTGTCAGGGATACTCCCCATTATTTGGAACTACATCCCTGATTACATTATACAAACCCCCTCACTAACACTCCAGGGATCCAGCAATTGGCTCTGCTCCACAGAGGGACAGTTAGTTAATCGATGGGGTGGCGACAGCAGACACTTTTTGCCTATGTTTATGAGTGGCCTTGGCAGTTGGGCATGTACCTACCTATGTATCTATGAACCTCTACATACAGTATGGACACATGCTGATAGCTTAATTTACTGTTCAGGTATTGACTTACCTTGTGCCTATGGCGGTTGTGTGTACAATAGTTGAGGGCTACCTATGTAGGATGCATACAGTAGACCACCTATACATGACAATTTACAGGTGGTCGTGTGTATGTGCCATCCATGTTTGCTGTGTGTGCAGGTGGAGAAGGGTGTCAGTCCATGAGTGCCTACACTGTCAGTGTGTGTGCTATACGTTCCCTCTTTGCCAAGGCATGGGCATACTGGGCACTCCTCCGTCTGCCTACTGGGGCTAGCAAAGGGTGTTCATGGTCTGAGTCCCTCTGTGCTTGTGGGTCCCTTGGCAATGGTGGGGGGCTGTGAGGGCCTTCACCATTCTGTCCCTGCTGCAGCTGTTTCCGCAGGATCATATTGTGTAACATGGCACATACTATGAAGATGTGGGCACACACGCCTGGAGAGTACTGCAAGGCTCCACCAGATATATCCAAGCAATGGAACTGTGATTTCAGCATCACAAACATGCTCTCTATGATGATTCTGGTTTCTGCGTGTGCCTCATTATGGCATTCTTGTGTGGCTGTGTGTGCATTTCTGATGGGAGTCATCATCCACGGTTCCAGTGCATAGCCATCATCCCCCACCAGGTGGCCATATGGGATGTCCCCCCTGGCAAATACCTGATACAGCTGTGAGGCATGCCAGATGTGGGAGTTGTGATAGCTTCCGGGGCTGCCAGCACACACATCCATGATAATGCCCTGGGCATTGCACACGACCTGGCAGTTGATGGAGGGGTATCCCTTGTGGTTTATGTAATGCCTACTCTGCTCACTGAGTGGTGACTTGATGTGTATGTGCGTGCAGTCTATTGCACCCAGTACCTCCGGGTAGTCTGCCACATGGTGGAAGAGACGCATATTGCTGGCCAACACCTCCTACATTCAGGGGAAGTATATGTGCTCATTGGCATGTGGTAACATGGCATCCAGGAACTGGTGGAGTACCCTGGATACTGATGCCTGTGAGATCTCCATGATATCCCCAGTTGGCCTTTGGAAGGTACCTGTGGCTAGTATTCTCAAGCTTACACATACCTTCGTGTCCACTGGGATGGGTTCCCCTCTGTTACTTCTGGCTCTGAGGCATGGCCGGCACAGCTCAACAAGTTGCTGTATGATGTCCCTGTCCACCCTGTAATGCTCTACTATCTCCAGATCATGTAGCCCCTGGTAGGTTACCCTGGGTCTGAACACTCTTCTCTTCCTCCGGTGCCTGAGATGGTTGTCAGCATCATCCCCCACACCACCGTCAGTCTCCAACACATGCTAGTGGATCAAAGCTATGGCAGCCCCTAACATGTACATATTAAAAGTTCCCCGTCTGTATACACCAATGGTGCAGAGTGTCTGGGCATACACAAGTGTGTGTGTGGGGCTTTCACACCTTATACTATTGTGCAATGGATGATGCTGATGTAATTGGGTGTGCTTGTGCAATTCCAGCTGCGGGGTATCTTAATTATTGATTTTACAGCAGGTACTGCTATTGTGGGGCCTTTGGTGTTGACTTACGCTTGGCTGCCGTGATTTATCTATTGCTCTTTACTTCAATTTTCAACCCGATTCCCCTCCCATTGTCAGGCATGCATCCAGCTGCCGTCTTTCTTGTTTTGTACTTTCACAACCCAGGATTGTGTTGGGGAATGTGTTATATAGCTGATCTACTGCAAGTTTGCTTTGTTCTGCTGTGACAGTTCTCTTTTCTTTGCTGTACGGCATCTCCCCTTTCCTGTTCTGCAGGTAGCTGCTAGCAGCCTTGTTAGCTGTTGTCAATGGCCCACTGTGAGTTCCTAGGTGTTAATTACTCATTTGTATTCCAGTTACCATGCTGCAGCATTTTCTTATTGTCTTCCTGTATCCTTCCTATTTCAGCTGTGGGGCATGCCGCGCACAGCCGTTTACCAGGTTTCGAGAGCGTTTTCATCCACGTTCACATGCACTTTCAGTTACCTTGTGTGCTCTCAGATAAGCAAAGCTATGGCTACTTCCACACCCCTATCCTGTGGCTTTGCTTAGCAACACTTAGCAACAGGCAACCCAGATTAGCAATGATCCAATGTACTTACAGCTACGGTGGAGCACCCCTCTCTTGATGTCATGTTTACCTCCAGGCCACTCCTCGGTGTTGTACCGCTACGCCGTGTGGTACATCCTTACGCCGGCGAGGCATTTGCGATTCAGTATTACTTGACTCATTTGCATGGCATTGACTACTAATTCCTAGTTACCGCACAGAACACTGTCACAGACCCTTAGCAACCCTTGCGCCATGGTTGTGGTGTAGCATGCGTGCCATTGACTATTATGGGGAATTCATGAATTGTGTTACAGTGCAGTTTTATGACATCTAAATATATTTTCTTTGTGATCCCATTTGCGCACAGATGCACTGCGGTTTTAATTTGCATTAGTGTGGCCATGACATTAAATGTTATTTTTTATGTGTTATGCATGTTTTTTTTATGCCATTGGCTATATATTTAGCAATTGGCATATATTAACATTATAATACATAAGTTTTGTCCACTTTCGTGGCTCCAATTTTATGTTTGACAAAATGTAAACCGTTTTTTTTTTTTTGGTTTACATTTCTTCATGCTTACGCTATGCCTGCACCACTTCATGAACCGCTATATACCTTCATTTGCATGCTACACTGCTGCGCATGGGGTAATTAGCATACATGCGCTGGGAGCTGCGCAGCTCTGGCGTACTCTGGTAGTGCACATGGAAACAGCTCATACCTGAATCACTCGGTGGCCATATTTGGCGCTAGATTGTCGACACTACTCTGGCGCCTGGCGCAAGCTTCATGAATCCCGGGGATTTTCCTGTGCCAAAAGTAGTGTACATGGTCTTAGTGAAGCTGACTATAGAGTTGACTGATGACTACTGAAAGAAAAGAGGGAGAGTTTTATCTACTATCGATATATAAAGACAGCAGGGGTATTACACTCCTAGAATCAAATCTGTAGGGCAGTTTTTCTCTTTCATGAAAGAACAGCATTGCCTTCCAGATACTAAACAAATCCTTTTGACATGGCTTATTAATTGCATTTTGTCATGACAAATGCAGCAGAACTTTGACTTTGAGGTTAGGGTTACAGACTTCATCCCACCAGGTTGACAGCTGCCATTACAGCATCTTTACAAATGTTCCTGCCCATGCTATTTTTGAGACTGCTTTCTGGATATCCATTCACATATTTTCTAAGTACAGACTGGATATCCTGTCCAGAGGCAGAGTAGGACTTAACTCACCTGTGCTATACGGACTGCTTTAGACCATCCTTCCATTTCTGGGAGTGAAGAAAAGCTATTTGGTATTATATTATTAATATTCACAGGAACATTTTTTAGGATGAGCATAGTACTTCTGGATGAGTAGGTATTATATTATTAATACTCATAAGAACATTTTTTATGATGAGCATAGTACTTCTGGGCGAGTATACTTGTTATATTGAAATAGGAAGATCAATGCTACAGGACAAGCTCCCCTCCTCCCTCCATCCTTCAGTTACTGCATATTTAATGAGCTTGGTGTTCATTGTACATTGTTAAGTCTGTTATTTGAATGCTTTATTGGTGCCTTATATTCTTTATTATATTATAGAATAATGAATATAGAATGGAGCTTTTCTCCCCAGGCCTCTACTGGAAATGAGCTTCTACCCAGTCGAACTTTCCTGGTAATCAAATGTCAATAAATAAATAAATAAGCATACAAACACTATACACTATATGGTGTGCTGTGTAAGTAAATTTAATTTGAAATGCTGAAATGTTTCATTGTGATTTTAAGATTCTGAATGTTTATATTTCTTTTAACTTTGATGTGAGTGTATGTTTTATTACTATTATTACCACAATATGTATATGTTCTTATTTAATTGATGTCTTAATAGTTTTGTTTCACCAAAATGCTGAAATTTATTTTATTTAATGTATACTTTAGCTGCTTTTTGCTAACTTTCTTTAAACATATCCGTGACTGCATCACATATATTTTGTAAAGTGATTTGTGATAAAGCATTGTAATAAAAACTAAGTTGAGAAGGTACTCTTTCTAGCTATCTCTTTTATCCAGTATGTAGGAAATACTACAAAGTATTTGGATAAAGTTGTATTAGCTGCATTTATCTTGATGTACTTATCTGACTGTTTCAATCTTCTTCATGTTATAATTTCCTACAACAATGAGCCTACTGCTCAAATATCTACTGCTGTATTGAATTACACTTTTATAAATCCTGAAGATTCTCTGTCATCAATCTTGATTTTTTTGTCTCTTTTGTTAGTATTTCATGTATTTTTTCTTATTTAAGCAAATACACAATTATACAATGACCGCTCATTGCTATTCAAAAATGAGCATGCTGATTGGATAGCCCAACCAGTGTGCCCATTATAAATCAACCATGTATCTATAGAAAAAAGTCTGTCCACTGAAATACCATTGAGCTGCCAGACTTATATGCTAATAGAGCAAAATACAAGAAAAATCAAGTACATTCTGCAAAACTAAAGAATCAGAAATGTACCTGATTGTGTTTGTATTTCTGCATAGTCCCTCACCAAAATCGCAGCAGTCATACCTCTCAAATGCTCACATTTTTGCCTTATAGTTTTGATCTGTTCCTCAGAAAAATTAAAGATTCTGGCATGTCACTGGGGATGGAAGTTATTGAATAATGACAGACATTTCAGGTTCAGGCTTCACATCCTTCCAAAAATGCATGTTAACGTATTCATATTCCAGCAATTTTCTAAGTGTATAAGAGCAATATTTAAAACCTGTCCCTATTTCTGTAACTTTTCCCTGCAGTATGTTGGGCTTTGTCCAGATTTCTTGCATTATGTTGGAAAAAAAAAACAGCAACGGATTTTCTCTTTTCTCCATGAGTCTCCTGCACTGCACTGACATACATAAGTAGAGAGAATTAGCAAACAAGGAAGAATGTGGAGAAATACTACAGAGCCATTATACAAAACATTATTTAAGAAAGGTAAGCAATTTCTTTCTTAAGTAATGCCATTGTATGAAACCAATAATATTAAGATTTACCCATAGTTGGCTTTATTTAATCACTCAAGCTTTGCTCTTGTGATCAAACCACTCAAACCATGGGTAAATCCTGATATAACCATGCACAGTACTGGATTATTAATTAATTACTGTATGTCATTGTTATCCCATCTTGGCAATTAATTAATTAATTAATTATAACTGACATAACAGAGTAATACAATATTGTTTTGGTGTGCACCTGGTACGCAACCCTGAACTTCTTTCTGAGTTAAACTGTGCAAGTCTATGGATATAAAATAAAAACAAAATTAAATAATTGGCAAATCATTTCTCTCCTTTTTGACTTCTCCAAATGTTTATTGTTTTTAATATTTTGAAAGGACTTGACCCCATTCCTGAATCAGGATGCAGTTAAAATTCATGAAATTAGTATTCCTTCAGTCTTTGATATTTGCTTTCTCAGTACCTGTAATGCACCTAGAATTGCCTCCTTCTGCTGCTCACATGTAGATTATGTATTGTAATATATTAAGTATGCTTGGAAATTCTTGAATTTTAAGTTACTGCTTCTCAAACTATTGCAGCCAGTAGTATTTGTTTAACTCTGTTAGGTAATTGCTGTTTTGACTCAAATTAGTTTCTCTTATGCTAACAAACAACAAACAAACAAAACAAACAAAAAGGAAACATTGCTTGCAGTTCTGTGGGCTGATGAGCTCTTTTGAGAAAGTAGCAGTGTCTATTTTCACTGCAGACTTTTGAAAGTTCAACACTATCTGTGATGATATGGGCTAGTGCCAGCATAGCCATCTGGAGTTCTGTAAAGAATGCTATGTCCTTTGAATATCAAACTGATTTATACAAGATGCTTGTGTTACAACTGTCTGATTTATACAAGATGCTTGTGTTACAACTGTATTAGAACTGTATGGCATTTGAATATCAAACTGATTTGCACAAATGCTTATGTTACAAATGTATTAAAACTGTATGGCATTTGAATATCAAACTGATTTATACAGATGCTTATGTTACAAATGTATTAGAACTGTATGGCATTTGAAACTCAAAACGTGTTTGTAAAGTTGCTAGTGTTAAAAATGCATCAACAGTGGGTCCTGCTGGACAGAGAAGGAATATACATGTGAGACTATATGTATATATGTTAGCAAAGGAAACTGGAAGATAAGCGATTGAACAGATAGCTTACTTCTTACTTTAAGAAAAATTCTGTTAATTGGACCACCTGTTGGGCCATGGAAGTGCTTATCTCACAGCTCTGAATAGGACTGGAGATGGCATGCCTGGAAGAAGCCTTTGTTCATTAGCTCAGTAAAAAGAGGGGAAGCCCCAGGCACTGACAAGAGCATTAGCTAAACTTTAGATATGCATTTTAGCCCATCTATGCTAACATCCTGTCTCAAGCGTCAAAAGAGAATAGTGTCAGAACCTAGTGTGAGGTGACAAGATGAGGTCATTCTGTCAGACATCTTGGAAAGTTTAGATATTACAAAGAAAAATCTCTCAGTATTGAGTATTCTGTCTTGTGCCTGACAAAAGAATGACCAATCATCACAACATCTGCCTTGTTCTATTAAGTAAGTAGGGAATAATAATTCTCCTAGATTCAGTCAGGAAAATGTAGTGAAGCATAGTGTAGATATCGTTTTTCTTTATTTGTATGAGTCTTTCCATCAATGTTATTTTCGATATTCCCTGTGATTTGAACTCTGTGGTTTATTGTGACTATATATTGAGTATTTTCATGCTATATTTTATTATTTATTATAAAATATATTTAAAACATTTATTGTGGCTGGTCCTTTAGAAAGTATTTAACCTTTAAGTGTGTTTATATTTATTTTCGGAAGGATATGAAGTCTGAAACTCGATTATCTGCCATTATTTTCTGACTTCAATCCTCAAAGATTTGCCAGTGATTTGCTAGAACAACACAATTTTATGAGAAAGAGACCAAAATATGAGGGAAAAATCTGGACATTCTGTGAAAATCTGGACAGTTGAGAGGCGTGGTTGTCACAACCACCTGGCAATTATGCTAGTGCTGTTCCTGCAGTGCTGTTACATCTCCTGGTAATCATAGTAATGCTGTTCCTGCAGTACTGTCACTGCCCAGGTAATCATATTAGTGCTACTTCTGCAGTGCTGCCACACTCCCTTTTAATTGTAGTAATGCATTTCTTACATGGTGGTCACATCCCCTTTGTAATTGTTATAATGCTCCTACAGTGCTTTTATACTCCCTGAAAATTGTTGTAGAGTTGCTTCTGCAGTGCTGTCACCTTCTGGTAATTGTATTATGCCATTCCTGTAGTGGTGTCGCAACCTTTGGTAATTGTACTAGTACAGTTCCTGCAGTGCTGTCTGACTTCCTAGTAATTGTACTCATGCTATTCATGCAGTGCTGTCTCAGCCCCTGGTAAGTGCATTAGTGCTATTTCAATGCTGTCACCCTCTCACAATAATTCTACTAGTGTGGTCCATACACTGCTTTCATACTACACATAATTGTACTAGTGCTGTTCTTACATTGCTACCATTCCACTTGTTAATTGCATTAATGCTGTGTCAGTAGTGCTGTCACTCTCCCTAGTAACTGCACTAGTGTCATTTCTGCAGTTTTGTCACACTCCTTGATAACTGCAGTAGTGCTGTTCCTGCAATGCTGTAATGCCTTCTGATGATTATACTAGTGCTGTTCCTGTAGTGCTGTCACATCACCTGATAGTTCTATTAATGCTATTCCTGCAGTACTGCCACAACCTCCTGGGAATTATGCCAATGTTTTTCCTGCAGTGCTGTCACATCTCCCAGTAATGTAGAAATGCAGTTCCTGCAGTGCTGTCACTGATCCAGTAATTATATTCATGATGTTCCTGTAGTGCTGCCTCACCCCCTGTTAATTCTTCTAATACTGTTCCTACATGGTTGTCACCCCCCATAATTGTTGAAATACTCTTGCAGAGATTTATCACCACCTGGAATTTGTAGTAGTGCTGTCCCGACAGTGCAGTGGCACCTCCTGTAAATTCTGCTAATACTATTCCTATATGGCTGTCACACCCTGTAATTGCTATAAAACTCCTGAAGTGATTTATACCACCTGGAATTTGTAGTAGTGCTGTTCCTGCAGTGCAGTGACACCCCTTGGTAACTGTACTATCTCTGTTCTGCACTGCTGTCACACCTCTTGGTAAATGTACTAATGCTGTTTTTTAACTGAACCATGCTGGTAATAGTGCCAATGCTGTTCCTGCAGTACTGTCACATTCATTATACATTGTATTGATCTTTTTCCTGCTTTGTCTTCACAAAGCCTGGAAACTATAATAGTGCTGTTCGTGCAGGGCTGTCATACACCCTGGCAATTATACTAGTTCTTTTCCTGCAGTGTTGTCACAATGCCTAGCAATTGCACTAGTGCTATCACACTACAGATAATTATACTAGAGCTGTTCCTGCAGTGTTGCCACACCCATTGGTAATTCTATTAATGCAGTTCCTCTAGTTCTGTCACACATCTTGGTAATTGTACTAATGATATTCCTGCAGTGTTGTCCCTCTTCTTGGTAAATGTACTAGTGGTTTTCCTGAAGTGCTTTCACACCCCTGGTAATTGTACTACTACTGTTCCTGTAGTGTTGCCACACTCCTTGGAAAGTATACAGTTGTCATTTCTGCAATATTGTCACATTCAGTTATAATTGGAGCAGTGGATTTTACTTCTGTGTCTAAGGTGAATAAATGGCTGGACAAAGTGATTGTGGCAGGAAGTAGACAGCGAGCCCCATTAGGTGATAGCAATCGCTTAACATTAAAAGAACAAATTGACTGTTTGGAGAAATATCTGTTTTAATAAAAATGTCTACAACTGGACAATGTTTTTTTGGATGAAAGTGTACATAGGAGCCATGTACCTAAGGGTTTATGTTTTTGGAACTATCCCCAAGGGGTGGAAATAAACCGTCCTTTTCATCTGGAGTTACTGGAATTATTTGACCGGTCTAGGCTTGACTTGGTTTGATTAATTATTAAGGAGAATGATAAGTGTATGAAGACGTATAAAGAAGAGATTAGCAAATTGGTTGATTCCATTATTAATGGTTTGATTTTTTCTACAATATAAATCAGGTATTTCACAAAGCTGGTAACAGAGTATTGCATATAAAAAATAGGAAGGACAAAAACTTAGTTTGTGACGATTTGGATTATGGGAATAAAATGCCTATCCAGAACCTCCTGGACATTCAGAGAATAAATCTGACTTGTTAAATCTTAACAATCAGGGGACATTATTACACTGAAGATGATGTTGACTGAGAGGTCCCTTTAGAGGAAGTCCTCCTCAGGGGATCAGAGAGAATAGCAAGCAAACAAGTATCCAATGCACAATCTTCAAACCATCAAGACAACAGAAGAAGAATTGATAGGAGAAGCAACAAGCAAAAGGGGAGGAAATGCCACCAGAGATGGTATGGAGTGGAAGGTTCCCAGATAACTAGTAGTATTTTTTCTGTACTACTGTTACACCACTTTGTAACTGTACAAGTGTTGTTCTTGCTGTGCTGTCACTGTCCCATAAATATATTAGTGCTGTCTCTGCAATGCTGTCACTCGAAATAGAGTACTTGTGATGTTCATCTAATCACATTTCCTGGTAAATGAACTAGTAATGTTACTGCAGTGTGTCACCTCTCCACTCATTGTACAAGCGCTGTTCCTGCAGTAATGGCACACCCCCTGATATCTATATTAATGCTGCCACATCCACTGGAAATTGTATTAATGATGTTTGTGCAGTTCTGCCACACCATCTAATAATTGCACTAATGTTTTTCATTCATGGCTGTCATATACCCTTGTAGTTGTAATGCTGTTCCTGCAATACTGTCACCATCTTGGCATTGTAGTTTTGTTCCTGTAGTGCTGCCCCTCCCCTGAGTTGTTGCACTACTGCTTTTCCTACAGTAATGTCACAGTACTCTGATAACTGTTCTAATGCTATTCCTGCAGTAGTGACACCCCTAGTAAATGTAATAATGCTGCTCTTCCAGTGCTGTCATACTGGCTTGTAACTGAATTAATACTGCTCCTGCAGGGTTGTCACATCCCCTGGTAATTGTACTAAAGCTGTTCCTGCAATGTTGTCATGTCCTCTGGTAATTGTACTAATGTTGTCTTGTACTGCTGTCACACATCCTAGTAATAGTACTTGTGTTGTTTCTACAGTGTTGCTACACTCCCTGCTCCTTTTACTAAGGCTGTTCCTGCAGATTTGGGACTACCCATGTTAAGTGTAATAGTAATGTTCCTGCCAGTGCTGTCATTCAAACTGGTAAATGCACTAGTGATGTTTAGGCAGTGTGTTCACCCAGCTTGGTAACTGATATGGTGCTATTCTTACAGTGCTGTCACATACTTAGTAATCATACTATCGGTGTTACTGCAGTGCTGTTACACCCCTGTTAATTGCATCAGTGCTGTTTCTGCAGTGCTATCACTCCCCTGGAAATTATACTAATACTGTTCTAGTGTACTAGTTCTGCTCCAGCAGTGTTGTCACCTCAGTAATTGTACTAATGTTATTCCTGCAGTGCTGTCACAATCTCTGGTAAATGCATTTCCTTCACTGCTGTTACGCCTCTGGAAATTGTACTAATGCTGTCCCTGTGGTGCTGTCACACCTCCTGGTAATTGCATTAATGCTGTTCCTGTTTCCTGTAATGCTGTTATACCCACTGGTAACTGTGCTATACTTGTTCCAGCAGGGCTGTTACACCCTCTGGTTACTGTATTACTGCTGTTCCTGCAGTGCAGATACACTCTGTGGTAATTGCATGAATGTCATTCTTGCTTGGATGTAATCTAGGGTTGCCACCTTTTCAAGTGGCCAAAGTGGGACATTTTTGGTATAAACATCAGATTTTACAGGCTGACACATACCCATGGTCAGTACAAAGGTTAGAACTTAACTTTTTTGCCTAAATAAAAGCTTATTCTTGTAGCATTTTAGTTGCTTATTCTGTTTCTTATAACATTTAGGTATTTTAGATACAGAATAACTGTTTTATGCAACTATTACATAAAATATAGGAAATAATTTTGTCCTAAAATCTATGGACATTTGCCATTTTTACAATTTTTTGTCAGGACACAACTGCCCAAAGAGGGACTGTCCCTCGCAAAGTGGCACAGGTGGTAACCCTAATGTAATCCTCCCATAATTGTTATAGTGTTCTAGCAGTGCTTTCACACCCCCTGTAAATTGCAGTAGTGCTGTTCCTGCAGTGCTATCACACCTCCTGGTTATTGTACTAGTGCTGTTCCTGCAGTGCCGTCATCATCATCATCATCATCATCCTCTTTTCCCCATTTTCTACATGGGGGGGGGGTCGAGTTGTCGTGTCACTTGTTGGTATCTCCCTTTTCTATCCCACTCTCCTACTGTCTTTGACACTCATGCCTGACTATCACAGGTTTTCTCTCTCACACAATCCATCCACCTCTTTGCTGGATGCCCTCATTTCCTCTTACCTTCTTCCTGTCTGTCCCAAATCTTCTTCACCAAATTGTTTTCTGCTTTCCTGCACATGCGCATGAACCACCATAATCTGCTCTCTTTGACCTTTTCTGTAATTGGTACTACTTTGGCTCCTGCTCCTATGTCCTCATTTCTTTGTCTGCCCCACAGCCCTTGTGTCATACAGTGCTATTACACTTTCTGGTAATTGTACTAGTGCTGTTCTTTCACTGTTGTTGCACCTTCTGGTAATTGTGTTAATGTTCCTGCAGTGTTGACACATGCCTTAGATATTGTATTGATGTTTGCTGTTTCAGCAGTACTGTCACCCCCCCCCCCCCCCGGAATTGTAATAGTGTTCTTCCTGCAGTGCTATTACACCTCCTGGTAATTGCCCTAGTGCTGTTCCTGCAATGCTGTCACAACCACTGGCAATGGTACTAGAGCTAGCACTAAAGTGCTGCCATTCCTCTTGGTAATTGTACTACTGCAGTTCATTCAGTGCAGCCACACCACAGATAATTGTACTAGTGTGGTTCCTGTAGTATTGTCACACCATTTAGTAACTGTGTTAATACTGTTCCTGCAATGCTGTCACATATCCTTGCAACTGCACTAATGCTGCTCCTGTGATGTCATCACTCCTGTTATACTAGTGCTGTTCCTGCAGTGCCTTCACACATTCTGGTAATTGCACTAATGCTGTTGCTGGAGTGTTGTTACTCACCCAGGTAACAATACTAGCACTATTCCTGTAGTGCTGTCACATTGTCTGAAATTGTACTAATGATCTTCCTGCAGTGCTGTAACACCCACTGATAATTGTACTACTGTTGTTCCTGCAGGGCTATCACATCACCTAGTAATTGAACTAATGCTGTTCCTGTAGTCAGAGCTGGATCATGGTCAAATGGGGCCCTAGGCAGGTTAATAGATCGGGGTCCCGCAGAGCAGCACCTCCTGCAGTAACCCCCCCCACACACACAGACACACAGCAACCCTCTCCCCAGCCTTTCCAGTGTTCCATTACTTGGCTATTTCTCCTCAGTCACCATAAACACTATTCAAATCTGTCAGTGTGCATACTGTTTTCTTATACTTCTGCAATGATTGCAGATATTGAAATAGAATGTAGATTATCTGAAACATCGATTATCCAAACCCAGCCTTCCAAAGTTTTTGGGTAGGAAAAATCATAAAGTCTGAATATGTGAACGTTACACATATTCTCTTGTGCATGTTTTTTGAGCTTGTAACCCATTCATGTGTGGGAAATATTCTTTATTGTGCAATGGAATCACTGAATGGTTGAAAATTGTATTCCCTGCATGCAGCAAAAAACAAGTTTTTAGAAGATTTTTATTTGGTTTGATATATATTTGATTATCCGAACAGTTTAATTATCCGAGCTACTCTAGGTCCCAGTTAGTTCAGATAATTGACTCTCTACTTCTACGTCTACTGAAGCACAAAGACCGATACAGTAGCGAGTCGATTACCCAAACTAATTGGGACCTAGGGTAGTTCAGATAATCAAACTGTTCAGATAATCAAACATATATCGAATCAGATAAAAAAACTTCTAAAATCTTGTTTTTTTCTGCATGCAGGGAATACACTTTTCAACCATTCAGCGATTCCATTGGACAATAAAGATTATTTTCCACACACAAGTGGGATACAAGCTCAAAAAACATACACAATCGAATACGTATAATGTTCATGTATTTAGACTTTATGATTTTTTCCTACCCAAAAACTTGGGAAAGCTGAGTTCAGATAACTGACATTTTGGATAATCGACTCTCTACTGTAGCCATTTTGCTAAACAAACAATACAGTCTCACTAGGAAAACACTTAGTATGAGCAGTAAACTTCACTACCCTTGAAATGGCATTAAAATCCACATTCGAAGAAGATGCATCTGGTCAGTGGAGGATTAAGTTTACTTTTGAGCTGTGTTCAAACCATAGGCTCCTTGCACATATTTTTAGGGTCATGCATACATGTATGTGTTTTTTGATTCACCTTCCTGATTGTATTAAATTATATTCCCTGTATAATACAGTACCACTTTTTAGAGTAATTTTTTAAATTTGTAGTTTGAACATTCTTCTTCTAGTAAGTAATGGAACAAAATGTATGAACCAATAATGACAAAACTACCCATTTCAGAAAATTTAAACCATAAATGACCACTCAAACTTCTGTCATTACAATTCACCAATAGCAGTCATTAAGCCCAATCTCTGCAGAAGTTAAAGTCATCCAAATAATTCCACATTAAAGAGATCTGTAACTAATGAAGATATTGCTACTGGCAAACAAATTTACATTTCAGTGTTAAATCTACAAATTCAGTGCCTACTGCCCTTGAAGAATTAGTCACCTATGTTACATTAAAAAAAATGTGAAGCTGGTAATATTGTAATATGAAATGACTGACAAACTGACAACGGGTTCATAGTTATTAAGCATCTCATACAAAGGAGGGCACACTTAGTAGTGTAGAACCATGATCCCCCTTAAAATGCACCAAATAATCAGCAATCAAAAGGGCACTGCAATACATCTACATAGTGTGGGAGTAGAATCAACAGCGGTCTGCACCAAAAGCAATTATGTTACTAACACTGTTTTCAAATTCTATAGCACAAACAGTGACTGACAATTGCTAAACAAAATAGTTAATTGCACCATTGAAAACAGACTTAGCATGAGGAACAGTAAACTTACTTTTCTTTGAAGCACACAATTCCATAAAAATGAACTGAAACTCGTAATTCCTTGGAAATGTACTGAAACAAGCTCACAATTCCTTCAGCAGTCTGGTAGTTGGTGTAGAAGATTCAGGCTGTTGTCCCCACTGAAGCTCACAATTCCTTCAGCAGTCTGGTTAGTTGGTGAAGAAGATTCAGGCTCTTGTGCCCATTGAAGCTCACAATTCCTTCAGCAGTTTGGTAGTTGGTGTACAGATTTCAGAAGCTCACAATTCCTTCAGTAGTCTGGTAGTTAGTAGACAGGATTCAGGCTCTTGACTCCTGCAACCAAGTTACAGGGTCAAGCCTGATTAAGTTAATTGACTAACCTGCTCTCCACCCTAAGTAGGGCATGACATATCATACCTCCATACCTCTCAACCTCTTAGCATAAAAAAATCTGAACAAAGCCTAAAATAATGGGGGGGGGGGGCAAAGGCCCCAAAATAGGGACAGATTTTAAATATTGCTGTTATAGACTTAGAAAGCTGCTAGAATAACAGTATTTGTCTTAGTATGCATTTTCTGAAGGAAATGAAGTCTGAAACTCAAATCTATTGCATTATTTAGTTATTTCAATCCTCAGTGATTTGTCAGAAAAATACTAATTTCATGAGGAATAGGCCAAAAATATGAGGCATAAATCTGACATTCTGCAAACATCTGAACAGTTTACCTTTTGACCTCTTAGTGCAAGAAATCTAAAAGTCTGAAATAATGGTGGTACTATGGCCCAAAAATAGGGATAGATTTTAAATATTGCTCTTTTTAACTTGGAAGGTTGCTAGAATAACAGGATTTGTGTCCGCATGCATTTCTTGAAGGATATGAATTCTGAAACTTATCTAGGTATGTCATTATTCAATTAATTCAGCCCTCTGTGATTTGCCAGAAAACCACAAATATTATGAGAAACAAACCAAAACTATGAGGCTAAATCTGGACAGCTGAGAGGTATGTTAAAACACACACACACGCGCACACACGCACACACACACACACACACACACACACACACACACACACACACACACACACACACACACTTCATCTGACATACGAATAGAATGGCTAGTTTAAAACACACACACAAAACACACACACATACACACACACACACACACACACACTCCATACCTCTCAACCTGGAAACACCAAAAATCTGGACAAGGCCCATGAAAAATAGGTACAAATCTGTACACTGATTAACATCTAATTTGCACACATAATTACGTAACCCCACCCACTCCAATGGAATTGTGGGATACCAACTTTCAAATGCAAACTGAAGAACAGACAACAAAAATATGGCACCAGAGTCCCCCTGCAGCCATTCCAATGTCCCAGTACCTGGCTATTTCACCCCATTTACCATAAACACTAATAGATGCATACTGCTTTACTTCTACAATGATTATTTGGATTTTATTTTTACATTTCACAGCACAGAAATGCAGAAACTGTAATAGACATCATCTGGTAAATAAAGCAATACTGTCGCAATGAAAATAGGCTTGACATTAAAACTTCTCTGCCCTTGAAACAGCATTGAAACCCACACCACATCCAAAGAAAATGCATCTGGCCAGTGGTGGATAAAGATTACCTTTGGGCAGTTTTCAAATCATTGGCCCCTTGCACACAATACAAGAAACATGCATATGTTCTTTTCTTTATACACCTTCCTGACTTTTATATTCCTTGTATAATACAACACTTGTTAGAGCGCATTTTAAATTTATTGTTTGAACATTTTACCAGTAGGCTGTACTGTAGGCAATGAAAAAAAAACACATGAACCAATAATGAAAAAACTGTCCAATTCAGAACATTTCCATCATAGAAGTCTACTTCCACACCCACACTATAAGTAGAATGTCAGTAATGTAAGCCATAGGCATCTTGCTCAGCAGCTCGCACATATTTTCAATTTCATTTTTTGGGGGGAGGGGACAAAAGGTAAAAAAATCTGGACAAAGCTCAGAACATAACTCTCAACTCTTAGCAGAAAAAAAATGTTCTTTCTTCTCATCATAGTTCTCAACTCTTAGTACAAAAATATCTGGACAAAGCTCAGAACATAACTCTCAACTCTTAGCAGGGAAAAAAAAAAACGTTCTCACTTCTCATCATAGCTCTCAACTCTTAGCACAAAATAAATCTGGACAGCTCAGAATATGAGTGTGATATATTTTATTTATCTCTACACAGAATAACAATAACTAATTATTGTTATTCATGCTGCCTGCCATCTACAGGCCAGATTACAAAACTAACAATAGAGGTGCATGCTTTTTTCATTTAAAATCACTTAATAGATCTTATCTCTGAACAAGTCTATGCTATGGTTTGCAGAGCCCAGATTACCCTCAACATCAAAGATGTAGTTATAAATAAAGCCCTGACCAGCACTATAGTTTGCCTAGAAAAAATGCAGTAACGATTTTTGCAGCAGTAAAAAGCTCTACTAGAAATGTGCAACAACAACAAACAGATTACTTTTGAAAGTATAAATACGACCAATGGAGTGGGAAGCCCATACCACCTACACTTACATTTTTAAACATTAGCAAACAGTTCTCAAAGCCACATTTAGTAGCAAACATAAAATATTATCAGAATCAGGACTTTAAATGATATTTGCAGTTTTGACATGCACTAAAATAGGGCTTAGCAATTATACATGAAAAGAAGTAAATATGGTAGTATAACAGCGTAACCTGTAATGTGTATAACACAGTCAGCTTAGAAATGGTGGTGGCTAGAGGGACATTGGGCTTTTTTTTCCCTGTACTTCACACACACACACACACACACACACACACACACACACACACACACACACACACACACACACACACACACACACACACACACACACACACACCAGTTCAAGCTTACCCTGAAATCGAGTAGTTCCTCTGCCATTATCCCAGCTCGCAAACAAGTTGAGGACAGCCTGAGGTGTACCTCACAACAGTAATTGCTAAAGCTGTTGACGAAGCTGGATGATCTCTAAGAGATCAGCAAACGCAAAGTTGTATTTGGAGGGAGAGGGGGATACTTCGCTTTCAGTCTGTGGAGGCTGCTGGTCAGCCCTGGACTGTACGAAAGGGGAGCCTTCTGACACCTCTCCGTCCAGGTGGAGGAGATTGTTGAAGGATTTTTTTCGGAACTCGTCCACTTCCCGGGCACTGGGGCTCATCTGGAGGTGAGTAAGTGACTGGCGCTCTTTAGATAAGTAAGTTCATATACTATTTACTGTTGTCTCCGTACCCTGTTATAATTTTGCTGAACATTAACCATCTTAATACTACTTTGTGTATAGTTATGATATGAAAGAACTGCAAGCCAGCACAGAAGTGCACACTAAATAGCATTTGCTTCCCTCTGAAACTGACGAAAGGTATTTTGATGTTTTCAGCTGTCAGAAATGCGGTTACCTGAGAGGCTGTTGCTTCTTTTTCTCCGCACTGACAGATTTTACTACATCATTTAGACAAATGTGTCAGATAGCGAGGTTTTGTGTTCGTGACATGATTAAACTTTCTCTGGCCACGTACATTTAGACACATTTCTTTGACACAAATGTCAGAAGTCATATTTCTGTCTCTCAGGCCATGTGCTGTATTTGTGTGTGTGTTGGGGGGGGTGTAATATTTAAATTGGTGGCACCCTCGGTATCTGCAGGAACATTCTTTCCGAAAATGCCATTTACTTCTGCATTTTGTACCAGTCATCTCATGATCATAGACATCGCGGGTTGCCCTATTACTTTGACGTACGCAGCATTCTTACCCTTTCACTTTTATTTCATGCAAAAAAATCAGCAGCATCACATTATGCACCAGACTATCAATCATGTCACTCACCAGTTTCAAGAAACCTTTAGTCCTACAAGCATGCTCTTATTACGCAGTACTTCCTCCACAGTTCCAGCTTTGCAATTCTGCCTGCTAGCAAGTTCCTCTGTTGTTCCAACTTTCTACCATTATTGCTGCATGGAAAACAAGTTAAACTGCGATTCTAGTTCCCGCCCGCTCACAATTCAATTTCGAAGAGCCAAAAATGATGATGTGAGCTCCTTGAGCTCAATTCCGACTGGCTGGTAGCCTGACAGAGCTCACATCATCGCGCACATGATGACATCATTTCCAACTGCGTGAAAATTAAAAAAACAAAGCAAAAAATCAGAAATGAAGGGGTGCCACTCAGGAATCATGGCATCCCTTCATTTGGACCCCAAAACTCGGTAAAAAACAAGTAATTCGGAATGGTTGGGAGGTATGACACACACACAGGGACACACAGGCACACGCACACACACACACACACACACACACACACACACACACACACACACACACACACTTACATCTCTCTCAGTGGAATGGCTAGTTTAAATTCTGCACATGAGTATGGAAGGTGTTTACATCCATGTTGGCATGTGTGTGTGTGTTTGTGTGTGTGTGTGTGTGTGTGTGTGTGTGTGTGTGTGTGTGTGTGTGTGTGTGTGTGTGTGTGTGTGTGTGTGTGTGTGTGTGTGTGTGTGTGTGTGTGTGTGCGATGCATGCATGGTCCTCCTTAAAGGAGAAGGCTCTGGCACTGTGGATGTAAACACATTCCTCACTCCCGAGCAGAATTTTTATTTTTTAAATTCTTAATCATTTAAGCCTCCTGGTTGTGACTCCTCCAGATAATTGTAGTAATGCTGTTTCTGCAGTGTTGTCACTGCCCAGATAATCATATTAGTACTGCTCCTGCTGTGCTGCCACTCTCCCTGTTAATTATGCTATTGCCATTCCTACATGGCAGTCTCACCCAACCAACATTGTTGAAATACTCCTGCTGTACTGTCACATTACCTGAAACTGTAGTAATGATATTACTGCAGTGCTGTCACACCCCCTGGTTATTATAATAGTGTTGTTCCTGTAATATTGTCACATCCCATTGTAATTATAGTACCGCTGTTTGTGCAGTGCTGTCATACCACCTAGCATTTGAACTGATGCTGTTATTGTAGTGCTGTCACTAGTGCTGTAACAACAGTCTAGGCATACCTTTTGGTAAACTGTACTAATGCTATTCCTGTATTGCTGGCAAATCCCCTAGAAATTGTATCAATGCTGTTCCTGCAGTGCTATCACACCCCCTGGAAATTGTGTTGCTGTTCCTGCAGTGCAGCCCCCTGGTCAATTGTATTAGTGATGTTCCTGAAGTGCAGCCCCCTGGTCAATTGTATTAGTGATGTTCCTGAAGTGCTGTCACTCTCCCTGGTAATTGTACTAGTGTGGTCCCTGCAGTGCTATTAGACCACTGATAATTGTACTAGTGCTGTTCTTACAGCATTTCCATGCCTATTGCTAATTTTTGCAATGTTTTTGCACTGGTGTCACACATACTGGTAATTGTACTAATGCTGTTCCTACAGTGTTGTCACTCTTCTAGGTGACAGTACTCATGCAGTGTTGTCACAATCCCTGAAAACTGTACTAGTGTTGTTTTTGCAGTGCTGTCACACCCCATGGTAAATACACTACTATGGTTCATGCATTGCACAAAACTTGATGATTGTATTAATAGTGTTGCTGTAGTGCTGTAACACATCCTGGTAATTGTACTAATGGTGTTCCTGTAATGTTGTCACTCCTTCTAACTGTACTAGTGTTTTTCCTGCAGTGCTGTCACACCCATTGCAAACTATACTAGTGCTGTTTTTGCAGTGCTGTCACACCCCTGACAACTGTGTAACTTCTGTTCCTACAGTATTGTCACACTCCTTGGTTATTGTGCTAGGGCTGTTCCTGCAGTGCTGACATGCCCTCTGATAATCATACTAGTGTTGTTCCTGCAGTGCTGTCACATCAGCCAGTAACTGTACTAATGCTGTCCATGTAGTGCTGTTGCACCCCCCCGATAATTATTCTGGTGCTGTTCCTCCACTGCTGTCACATCTCCAGGTAATTGTAGTTATGCTGGTCTCGCATTCCTGCCACACCCCTGTTAATTGTATTAATGCAGTTCATACATGGCTGTCACAGCCCCTGTAATTATTTTAATGCCCCTGCAGTGATTTCACACACCATGGAAATTGTTGTAGTGCTGTCACAACTCCCTGGTAACTGTACTAGAGCTGTCGCAACCCCTTGTAATTGTACTAGTGCTGTCACAACCCTTGGTTACTTCACTGCTGTCGCATTTCTTGGTAATTGTACTAATGCTGCTCTTGCAGAACTTCTACATCCCCTAGAAATTGCATTGATCCTGTTCCTGAAGTGCTGTCACACCCACCTGGTAATTTTGTACTAGTGCTTTTCCTACTGTGCTGTAACTCTCCCCTGGTAATTTTACTAGTGCTGCCCGTGTAGTGCTTTCACACCACAGATAATTGTGCTAGTGCTGTTCACACAGTGTTGTCACACCCCTTGTTACTTGTATTAATGCTGTTCCTGTAGTGCTGTCACACATCCTAATTATTGTACTAATGTTTTACATGCAGTGTTGTCACTCCTCCTGGCAACAATACTAGTGCTGTTACTGTAGTGCTCTCACACTATAGAAACTGTTCTTGTGCTGTTTCTATATTGCTGTCACACCCTTCATAATTGTGCTACTAATGTTTATACTGTGTTGTCACACTGCTTGATAACTGCATTAATGTTGTTCTTGCATTAATGTTACACCCCTTGATAATTATACTTATATTGTTCCTGCACTGCTGTTATACCACCTGGTAATTTTAGTAATGCTGTTCCTGCAATGCTGATCCTGCAGTGTAGTCACTGCTCAGGAAATCATCTTAGTGTTGTTCCTGCAGTGCTGTCACTTCTCCTGGTAACTGTTGTAGTGTTGTACCTACAGCAGTGTCACACTCTCTGGTAACTGTACTAATTCTGTGCCTGCAGTGTTGTTACTCCAATGGTGGCTGTACTAGTGCTGTTCTTGAAATGCTATCACACCCTCTGATAATGGTACTAGTATTGCATTGTTGACTAACTCTATTGTAATTGCAGTCATGCTATTCATATAGTGCTGTTGCAATCCCTTATAACTGTATCAGTGCTATTCCTACAGTGCTGTAACTCCCCCTGGTAATCATACTAGTGTAGTTTTTGCAGGCTATCACATCACAGATAATTTTACTAAAGTTGTTCTTATAGTGTTGAAAAAGCCCTTAGAAACTGTATTAATGCTATTGCTGCAGTGCTGTCAGACAGCCTGGTAATTGTACTAATGCTGCTCCTGTAGTGATGTCATTTCCCCCAGCAACTAAACTAGTGATGTTCCTGTAAAGCTGTCACACCCTTTAATAATTGTACTAGTGTTGTTCCTGCAGTGCTGTCACATCACTTGGTAATTGTACTAATACTGTCCCTACAGTGTTGTCATACCCCCTTGGTAATTATGCTGGTTTTGTTCCTGCAGCGCTGTCACACTTATACTTGTAGTAATGTTATTCCTGCAGTGCTGTTACTGCCCAGGTAAACTAGCTAGTGCTGTTCCTGCAGTGCTGCCACAACCCTGGACTTGTACTGATGCTGATCATGTGGTTCTAGCACACCCCCTAGCAACTGCATTCTCGCTATGTCTACAGGGTTGTCACACTCCAATATAATTGTGCTGATGCTGTTACTACATGCTGTCACACTCCCTGGGAACTGCATTAATGCTGTTTCTACAGTACTATCTTACCCCAGGAAATTCTAGTAGTGCAGTTCCTGCAGTGCTATTACACCCTTGATAACTGTAGTAATGCTGTACCTGCAGACTTGTCACATCAGTGGAAACTGTAGTACTGCTGTACCTACAGAGCTGTCACATCCATGGAAACTGTAGTAGTGCTGTACCTGCAGAGCTGTCACATTCATGGAAACTGTTGTAGTGCTGTGCCTGTAGTGCTGTCACATGTAATGAAACTTAGTAATGCTGTACCTGTAGTGCTGTCACATCCATGGAAACTGTAGTTGTACTGTACCTGCAGAGCTGCTACAGAAACTGCAGTAATGCTGTACCTGCAGTGCTGCCACATCCAATGTAACTGCAGTAATACTGTACCTACAGTGCTGTCACATCCAGTGTAACTGTAGTAATGCTGCACCTGTAGTGCTGTCACATCCATGGAAACTGTAGTTGTGTCATACCTGCAGCGCAGTCACGTTTATGGAAACTGTAATAATGCTGTACCTGTAGTGCTGTCACATCTAATGAAACTGTAGTAATGTACCTGTAGTGCTGTCACAGCCAATGTAACTGCAGTAATGCTGTACCTGTAGTGCTGTCACATCCATGGAAACTGTAGTAGTGCTGTACCTGTAGTGCTGTCATATCCATGGAAACTGTAGTAGTGCTGTACCTGTAGTGCTGTCACATCCAATGTGACTGCAGTAATGTTGTACCTGTAGTGCTGTCACATCCATGGAAACTGTAGTAGTGCTATACCTTGCAGTGCTGTCACATCCAATGTAACTGCAGTAATGTTGTACCTATAGTGCTGTCACATCCATGGAAACTGTAGTAGTGCTATACCTTGTAGTGCTGTCACATCTGTGGAAATTATAGTAGTATAGTACCTGCAGTGGGTATTACACCCCTAGAACGTGTACTAATGTTGTACATGCATGCTGTTAGACTCTCTGGTAATTTTACTTGTGCTGTACATAAAGCTGTCACATCCCTTGGAAACTGGCAGTGCTGTTCTTGCTGTGTTGCCTCACCCCTTGGTCATTGTAGTAATTCTGTTCCTATGGTTTTATCAATCAACCCCTGGTAATTCGGTATGCATGGATTTGGTCATATGGCCAATTGCTGAACACAACATGTTCAACTGCAGAACGCCAGTTCGGCATAATTGTGAAAGTAATTATGTCGAAACGCCAAACATCTCCCCCTTTTTGACCCATGGTAGCACTTGTTTAGGTGGTAGAGCTGTCAGAAATGTTGAATTTCGAATTTCATAAGACATTCCGACCATTCGACATCTAAATCTTCGACATATAAGTTCGAAGAACACCCTGTTCGACAATTGGCCATATGACGAAATCCATGTAAACCGGTAATTCAATTAATGCTATTATGGCTGTTCTGCCACATACTGGTTAACTGTACTAAATGTTTCTCATGCAGTGCTGTTACAGTCCCCAGTATGACTGTTATTTTGTCACTAACCTAGTAGTAATGCTACTGCCTTTCTTCTGATACTGTCACATCCTGGGAAGGGTAATTTAGCCGTCTAATGTGAAGTTGCAACTGCTTTCTTTGATGTTACTGCAGTCTGTCTCCTGTTTATAGTTTGCTGTGCATTTGCTACATACACCTTTTAAGACTTCTGTTTGCTGACTGCCTATACTGCTATGTGCAGGACTGAGATACCCACTGGCTTCTCTTTGTAGAGTTCTGAGAATGTGAGGCTTATGTTTTCTGGGGTTGAAGGAATGTGAGATATATGTTTTCTGGTGTTTAAGAACTGATATATGTTTTCTGAAATTCTGAGAAATATGAGCTATATCCTTTCTGAAGTCCTGAGAATGAGAGCTGTGTGCTTCGTGAGGTTTTGAGAATGAGAGATATGTGTTTCTTGCAGTTCTGAGAATATGTTTTCTGGCGGGTCTGGGTATATGATTTTTGGGGTTCTGAGAATGCTAAATATATAATTTCTGAGGTTCTGAAAATGTAAGATTTGTATTCGCTGAGGTTCTGAAAATTGGATGTATATGTTTTCTAGGGTTCTGAAAATGTGAAATATGGTTTTCTTAGGTTTTGAGAATGGGAGATGTGTTTTTGGGATTCTGAGAATGAAAGTTATATATTTTATGAGATGGGGGTTCTGTGAATTTGAGTTATGTTTTTTCTTGGGTCTGGACATGTGAAGTATTTTCTGGAGTTCTGAGAATAAGGGGTACCTATTTACTTAGAATGTGAGGTTTGTGTTTTCTGTAGCGAGTTAGGAAGCAGAGTTAAGGGCATGAGGGTATGTTTCTTTGTGCATGACAGAGGGTTTATGGCACACTGGGGTTCTCTTAGGTGCTGAAGGATTTTGATTTGTACAATAGCCTCAGTTAGCTGATTGACAGAGCTGGGCTTCTACCCCACTAGGAATATTCACTGTTGGATAGCCAAGGGTAGGGTATATGGAGGCCATAGTAAATTCTGCATCCAAGTCTACCACTGATGAAGAAGTTGTAGGACTTCAAAACCATTTCACTTTTATTTTTTTTCTGAGATACAAAGTGTTTGGGTTAAAATAAACATGAATGGAATAAACATAATTGTATGGGTGCCTTAATATACACGTTAGTGAAGTGTTGGGCTTGGAGTGCTTTGTTTGTATTGAAAGTATCAGGTGCATGCATTGCAATCAGAAGAGGTCCTGAGCATATGCTGTGTGTGGTTTGGTTCCATAGTGCATTTTGTCAGGACTATTTTTTTTTTGGTACTTTGCAAGATGGCTAGATATGTGCACTGGCCTACAGAAGGCATGTATATGGAGTACAGGTGTAAGTTTATTGCATACTTCCTCAAGGTATTTCACATGGTTAAGTTCCACTGTGCATGTGGCATTCACTCATTTATATTCTGCATTCATTTCTGAATACACTCGTAATGAACTATGGGAGGCACTAAAGACATCGATGGACAACACATTGCCTTATACTCTGCAAATTCTGAGACTGTGGTTGTAAAACTGTCACTACAACTGTTGGATGAATCCCTGTCACACTTTCTACTGAGTTAAAAATTACAACCTATATAGGCCCCATTAGTAAACTTGTACTAAATGAGGCACACCAAGAGGTACAGATCCATAAAGAAAATATTTTTGCTCTTCCTCCATAGCTACAAGTATTAGAAATGAGCTATTGCAGTATTTTTAATCACAGTAAATGTGTATGGAGACATAGAGAAGAACACCATGTTTTAAAAAAAGGTCTGTTCTGATAGCATCAGGAAGCAGAAACCTCCAGAGCCTTATACAAAAATGAAATGGGATGTGATTATTTTCTCCTGATTATGTGAAACGCCCACTACTATAAAGTAACAATGCAGACTTGCTGCAATAACTACCAGCTTATGAGTTGCTCAATATTTTGTATCAACTTGATGTTGTAACATTTATCATGCAAAAGAGTGTTTACATTGTCTTTTAACAGGTTTATAGGATTATACTAGACTAATGACTGGCATGGCCTTTATAAGCCTAGCCATGCAATCCAACACAATTGTGTCCCCGTGTATCATGGGAATTTATTAGGAGGGGGTATGTTAGGAAGTTTCTAGAGGATATGTGAGGAGACTTATGCTCATTTGGGCAATACTGACTGCCTCTGTCTATCAGAGACATGGGGCCCAGACCTGGGGAGAATTTCAGATTTTTGGCACAATAAAGGTTGTCCTCCAACACCACAATACTAAAGAAAGGTGAACTCTTCCAAAATAAAACCAAAGCTCTTTATTTCCACATAAAGCAACCAGATTGAACGCACTTTTGTCTCAAATCGCGAGACTTCATCATAATCTTATTAGTACCCCGAGGTGTTGTTGACTGTTGTTTCAATCTTCTTTGTAATGTTCTGCTGGTATATATAGATGTGGAAATAAAGAGCTTTGGTTTTATTTTGGAAGAGTTCGTCTTTCTTTAGTATTGTGGTGTTGGAGGACAACCTTTATTGTGCCAACAGTGGATTTTATTTCTTGAGAATTTCTGATTTCCCATCCATTGGTCAAGGTTAGGCTTAAATATGGTTAGGGATTGCTCTGCTTTGTATGGATGCAGTGCCTTTTCCAGAGCATGGGGATTCTCTGAGATGCATATCTGTCTTGCTAACATGTCTTATTTATGCCACAAACAAAATTTAAATGCTTGGATCTAATGGTTCTGATGCTGTTTATTTTGTGGTTGTGCAAAAGGTCCATCAGAGCTGGATTGGAGTATGCCTTATATGCAAGACATTGAACATCTCTCAGTAGGGTCTATATCAGATCATCAAAATGTTTCATTATCGAATGCCGTAATGTCGAACTGCAAAACCCGAACCCTAACAATTCCCAGGGAAAAAAAATTGCTGTTCCAAAAAACACACACACACCACAAGCACACTAAAAATCAGCAATCCACACACATACATTTAAAAGTTACATCTAACCCTACACTATACTGCACATACACTATTATCTATCCACTTACCTTAACCCAGACCCTAACCCTAAGGTCTGTCACTATTGCACACGTACCTTACCCGCGCCCTAACCCTAACTCACTTAACCCGCCCCTAACCCTAAATTCTGTCACAATCGCACACTTACTTGACCCATGCCCTAACCCTAACTCACCCAACCCACGCCCTAACCCGAACGTCTGCACAATCACACACTTACCTTAACCCAACCCCTAACTTTCCACCGCATCGCTGAAAACAGCGAAGCCACAACAATGGCCAACCAACTTTTTTCCCTAGGAAAGAATTTGTTTTGTGCAGCTTCGCTGTTTTCAGCATTCGCAATGTTGGGTTCGATATTAGATCATTCGAAATTCTGCCATTTCGGTGATCTAATATAGACTCCTCTCAATACCCTGTAGGAGACAAAAGTATAGATAGGGCTTTAAGGAGATCCATATATGACAATATGCTTATACCTTGGATTTTCCTGGTAAGGAACCTTTATAGGCATTCCAACTGTTGCATATGTCTGGTCAAGTACATGCTGAGTGGGACATTATATTCGATGATGGGTCTGATAAGGGCTGAATAAAGTAGCATGATGACTTCCTTGGACCTAGATGTCATGTTCTTACTAATACGTTGGGTGACATAGAATGATTTTCTTACTGCCTTGGCCACATGTTGGTCAAAGTCCAGATTGCTGTCTACATATGTTCCCAGATCCCTGATTACTGGGTTAACTCTTTGAGGATGTCTTTTCAATGGAATAATAATCCTGGGTGGCAGTTTTCCCAAAAGGCACTATAATTCATTTCTTGACATTGAATGTAGTCTGTGACTTTGGAGTACCATAGTAAGAATTTTTCATTGTACAAGGAGAAATATGTAGGTTTTACAATTACAAAATACAGAAAATATTCACTTTACATGTATTTATTAAAATAGTGTTGCATTTTTCATTGTGAATCAGATATGTAAGTACATTAAAACTGTATGTACAGTTAAGGATCTACAGTTGACATGTCAAACATAGTAAGTACCAAAATTGAATAAATACGGTTACTAAAATGAGAGATTTATGTTTACAAATACATTAGAAATATGTTTGGGTTTTATGTTATTTAACCATTGTGAAAAATGGAGTTTTCAGCAAAGTTGAAGGTAAACATACTCAGTGTACTCAAATTAGTGCATTTTTTCTGACCACCTCTCAGAAGCTTTATGGATCAAAGAGCGGATAATATTTAGAGCAGTCTAAACTAGTGCATGCAGTGTAAGTCCCTACAAAACATGATTATGTGACAGGAATAAACTTCTCGAAATAGCCTTGGCAATAGTCAAAAATTATGAGTACCTTTCCGAAGTGTATAGATGTAGCATTTTGAGGATTGAGTACGTTTTTTTTTAATATAAGAGGGGTGGTGGGTGGCAGCAGTATAAGGTTTGAGTACAAAATGTAAATTTTTGGCTGCAGCCCTGGTTTCCAGGGGTAACACAGACAACCCTCTCCTCCTACCACCCAACACTACAACCTGTGAGAGATGCACTTATCTAGCCAAACTGGAGGTAAAGCTCTCTCCAATCAAGACTGAACTTGATAGTCAAGAGGAGAAGGTAAACACTTGCACCACACCACACTCATCAAATAGCCCCACTAAACCTACACCACCAAAATCCACACATAGAAACACAAAAACATTTGCAGAGGCTCTCAGTAATAATCTGCTCAAGCAACAGAGACCTCCAAAGCAGAAATGCAAGCAACCTCTCACCACCAACACAACCCAAATGACACATAGCCCACAGACTCAGTGTGCCACTCAACCACAGCCCATAAGGCAAAACAACGTACCCAACACACTAGTCATAGGTGACTCTATAGTCAGGTAAACTGATGTCCCACTCACCAGGCTAAACAAGGAGGAGGTCACTGTCAGCTCCCTGTCAGGTGCCAGGATCCGCCACATAACCCACACACTCAGGTCACTCCACAACAATTACAAATATGACTCTGTGATTGTCCATGTTGGTGTGAACTACCTGAGATGTACCTCCCTGGTCTACATGAAAAGAGACATGGAAGAACTCTCCGATCTTGTAGCCCAGGCAGGTATGACCCTAGCCCTGAGTAGCATCCTGCCATTGCCCAGAATGATACCGCAGTACAAGGACAAAATGATTGACTTCAACAATTGGCTAAGCTTCTGGTGTCATTCTAAGGGGATCCAGTATCTGTCTGCCTGGGACAACATGGTTGACAGATCACGATGTTTTGCCAGAGATGGCCTGCACCTGTCACCCCTGGGATTCTGGATACTGGTAAAGGCTCTTGCTGCCCCTATAGTGCCTTTTTTAGGCAAGGTTCAAATGACACATTCACCACCATAACAGGAACAGGCAAGCAAAAACTGAGGGTAATGCTACTCAATGCTAGAAGTCTAAATCTCAAAATGCACTCACTCAAGGCACTCCTTAAAATGGAGAACATCAATGTCTGTACAGTGACAGAGACCTGGTTCAAGGCTCCAGAGAGCACCCCTGCATTACCAGGCTATAACTCATACCACACTTTTCGGCCCTCTAACCTGGACCGGAACACCAAAGGCAGAGGTGTGTCCATATTCATTAAGGATATTCACACCTCCAGGCTAGTTGCTCAGCATAATGCAGCTGAGGTTGTCCAAGTGCAACTAACTCTGGGCAAAACTGCAATCTAAATTTATCTTGCTACAGATCCCCCACCATGCCCCAGGATTCCCACTCCTCTTTTCTTGATATACTGGAAAATATTAGGGTTCAACCAAATACCCTAATATTGGTCAATTTCACCTACCCCACCATTAACTGGGAAAACTTCTCATGTACCAACTCCTTCGCTCAGCGCTTTCTGGAATTCATAAATTCCAGTGCCCTGGATCAACTTATCCATACCCCCACCATGGACAATAATATCCTAGACCTAGTCATTTACCAACATGCGTGACCGATGTTCCACACCTGAAGTCAACTCCTCGTTGGTCAGATCCGACCATAAGCTAATCACCCTAGATATCCACATCCCGCCCCCACCCCCGATTAAGGAAACCACGGTAAAAAATTTCTCCAAAGCCAATTTCATGCTTCTTAAGACAGAAGTGGTGAACTTCATGACACCCATGCAGATGGACAATACAGTTACGACTGCTGAATCCTACACAAATGCACTCTGTAAGCACTTACACGAGTGTCTGGATCATGCTATCCCAAATAGAACCAAGATGCTATCCTCCACAAAAAGGAAGCCAATCTGGTGGTCCCCTGCCATAAACAAACTCTACAACAAAAGGAAGAAATTGTTGCAAAAGAGAGTAAAATCCCATGAGTGGAGGAGCTCCCTGGTCAGCCTCAGGAAGAAACTAAGATCTCTTAAAAGATCCTCCAAAGCTAGCTATGAAAACAAGATTGCCACTGATTCTAAGGACAACCACAAAGCATTCTATAGTTATGTCAAGAATCTCAATGGCAACACCCAGATCTGCTCTGAGTTACAGCACAATGGCACAAAAATTACAGAACCAACTGATATTGTCAACATTCTGGCAGATAGGTTCAGTGCTAACTTTACTCCCCCTCTCACCCCCTAAAGGGCCCATATATATATATATATATATATATATATATATATATATATATATATATATATATCTATATATACAGGAAGAATTCAGAGTCCCTGTAATCACAACTTCACAGGTAAAAGCAGCACTCTCTAAAGCCAAAAACACAGCATCCATGGGACTGGACAACATCCCAGGCTGCGTTTTACATGAACTTCAGAACGAACTGGCTCCCCACCTAAGCACCATGTTCAATGATAGCCTCACATCAGGCTTTGTGCCCACTGAATGGTGCACAGCAACAGTTATCTCACTCCACAAAGGGGGAGCCACCACTGATCCTGGGAACTATCTTCCTATTAGCCTGATGAGCCTGGTCTGCAAGGCCATGGAACATATCATCATGGAATTCATAAGCATAAGACATTGGTAACCTCCAAACTCTGGACCCCACCCAGTTTGGGTTTGTGAAAGGCAGATCTTATCTCCTGAACCTGGTCGACTTCTTTGAGGCAGTCACCAAAGCCGTAGACGAGGTTAGGTGGTTCACACAGCCTATCTTGACCTCGCCAAGGCTTTCAACACCATCCCCCTTTCCGGAATTATAGCTAAACTCACTAAACTAGGTATAAATCCCTATGTCACAAGATGAGTTGCCAAATGGCTCACTGACAGAACCCACACTGTGAAAGTAGCAGACTCCAAATTTAACTTCAGACCAGTGACAAGTGGAGTACCACAGGGTTCAGTCTTGGGACCTCTCCTGTTTGGTATCTACTTCTCTGAAGTACAGGCTAACACAGAAGGCCTCTGGCTAATGAAGTTCACAGATGACTGCAAACTAGGAGCTATAGTCGAATCCCCAAATGATGTGGACATCCTACAGTGGGGCCTCACTGAGACAGATGCCTGGTGTCAGAGCCATGGCCTCAAGCTCAAAGCCAAAAAGTGCATTGTTATCCCCTTTGGTAAAAACTCTGTACCCATGAACTACCACATAGGCAGCAGTCTTCTTAACTCTGAATGTGTGATAATAGACCTTGGGATCCAGGTGGACAGTAGTCTCTCCTTTGATAATCACATTGCCACAGTAGTCAGGAAATCCTTCTACATGGCACACCTCATCGCAAAAGGGTTCTCATCCAGGAAAAAAGAGGTCATTGTTCCCCTCTGTTCGACACTCATTAGACCCATTATAGAGTACAAGACATCTGCAGCAACTGGAAAGGCCACAGAAGTACCTCACAAAGAGAATTACTGGCCTCAAATAGATGCCCTACACTGATTGTCTCAAAAAACTCCAGCTTTACCCTGTAGCATATCGCCTACTCTGAGGTGATCTCTGCCTAACATATAAAGCTATGTCAAACCCAGAGCTGTTGGACATGCTACACCTAAAGAAATCCCAATCCCTCTGAGCTACACGCTCTAGGGACCTAAACCTTGTCACCACAATAAACAGGACTTGCTGGAGGGATATATTCCTGTCCCAGAGACTTCCCATACTCTGGAACAAGCTACCCACCTATGTCAAGCAAAGTTCCTCATTAACACTCTTCAAGAAAAATCTTGATGAGTGGATGGGAAATAGGAAATACACCCCGGGATCACTTCTGTGGCTCTGCTCGACAGGGGCACAGGAAATTAACTTTCTTGGGTTAGTGTAAGCCAGGGAACTTTGTTGGCTAGGCTTACTTAGGCCCTTGGGCCGATAGCCTAGTACCTACCTATGAACCTATGAACCTATAAAGTAAGTAGGTTAGAGTTTGTAGATGAGGTTACAGTTCTGGATGCTACCATGCTTGTTTAATAAAGAGTATACAGTGTAACATGAGACAGAGGTACAGAGATTGAGATGCTAGGTGAGATACATGCTACCATGCTTGTTTAATAAAGAGTATACAGTGTAACATGAGACAGAGGTACAGAGATTGAGATGCTAGGTGAGATACATGCTACCATGCTTGTTTAATAAAGAGTATACAGTGTAACATGAGACAGAGGTACAGAGATTGAGATGCTAGGTGAGATACATGCTACCATGCTTGTTTAATAAAGAGTATACAGTGTAACATGAGACAGAGGTACAGAGATTGAGATGCTAGGTGAGATACATGCTACCATGCTTGTTTAATAAAGAGTATACAGTGTAACATGAGACAGAGGTACAGAGATTGAGATGCTAGGTGAGATACATGCTACCATGCTTGTTTAATAAAGAGTATACAGTGTAACATGAGACAGAGGTACAGAGATTGAGATGCTAGGTGAGATACATGCTACCATGCTTGTTTAATAAAGAGTATACAGTGTAACATGAGACAGAGGTACAGAGATTGAGATGCTAGGTGAGATACATGCTACCATGCTTGTTTAATAAAGAGTATACAGTGTAACATGAGACAGAGGTACAGAGATTGAGATGCTAGGTGAGATACATGCTACCATGCTTGTTTAATAAAGAGTATACAGTGTAACATGAGACAGAGGTACAGAGATTGAGATGCTAGGTGAGATACATGCTACCATGCTTGTTTAATAAAGAGTATACAGTGTAACATGAGACAGAGGTACAGAGATTGAGATGCTAGGTGAGATACATGCTACCATGCTTGTTTAATAAAGAGTATACAGTGTAACATGAGACAGAGGTACAGAGATTGAGATGCTAGGTGAGATACATGCTACCATGCTTGTTTAATAAAGAGTATACAGTGTAACATGAGACAGAGGTACAGAGATTGAGATGCTAGGTGAGATACATGCTACCATGCTTGTTTAATAAAGAGTATACAGTGTAACATGAGACAGAGGTACAGAGATTGAGATGCTAGGTGAGATACATGCTACCATGCTTGTTTAATAAAGAGTATACAGTGTAACATGAGACAGAGGTACAGAGATTGAGATGCTAGGTGAGATACATGCTACCATGCTTGTTTAATAAAGAGTATACAGTGTAACATGAGACAGAGGTACAGAGATTGAGATGCTAGGTGAGATACATGCTACCATGCTTGTTTAATAAAGAGTATACAGTGTAACATGAGACAGAGGTACAGAGATTGAGATGCTAGGTGAGATACATGCTACCATGCTTGTTTAATAAAGAGTATACAGTGTAACATGAGACAGAGGTACAGAGATTGAGATGCTAGGTGAGATACATGCTACCATGCTTGTTTAATAAAGAGTATACAGTGTAACATGAGACAGAGGTACAGAGATTGAGATGCTAGGTGAGATACATGCTACCATGCTTGTTTAATAAAGAGTATACAGTGTAACATGAGACAGAGGTACAGAGATTGAGATGCTAGGTGAGATACATGCTACCATGCTTGTTTAATAAAGAGTATACAGTGTAACATGAGACAGAGGTACAGAGATTGAGATGCTAGGTGAGATACATGCTACCATGCTTGTTTAATAAAGAGTATACAGTGTAACATGAGACAGAGGTACAGAGATTGAGATGCTAGGTGAGATACATGCTACCATGCTTGTTTAATAAAGAGTATACAGTGTAACATGAGACAGAGGTACAGAGATTGAGATGCTAGGTGAGATACATGCTACCATGCTTGTTTAATAAAGAGTATACAGTGTAACATGAGACAGAGGTACAGAGATTGAGATGCTAGGTGAGATACATGCTACCATGCTTGTTTAATAAAGAGTATACAGTGTAACATGAGACAGAGGTACAGAGATTGAGATGCTAGGTGAGATACATGCTACCATGCTTGTTTAATAAAGAGTATACAGTGTAACATGAGACAGAGGTACAGAGATTGAGATGCTAGGTGAGATACATGCTACCATGCTTGTTTAATAAAGAGTATACAGTGTAACATGAGACAGAGGTACAGAGATTGAGATGCTAGGTGAGATACATGCTACCATGCTTGTTTAATAAAGAGTATACAGTGTAACATGAGACAGAGGTACAGAGATTGAGATGCTAGGTGAGATACATGCTACCATGCTTGTTTAATAAAGAGTATACAGTGTAACATGAGACAGAGGTACAGAGATTGAGATGCTAGGTGAGATACATGCTACCATGCTTGTTTAATAAAGAGTATACAGTGTAACATGAGACAGAGGTACAGAGATTGAGATGCTAGGTGAGATACATGCTACCATGCTTGTTTAATAAAGAGTATACAGTGTAACATGAGACAGAGGTACAGAGATTGAGATGCTAGGTGAGATACATGCTACCATGCTTGTTTAATAAAGAGTATACAGTGTAACATGAGACAGAGGTACAGAGATTGAGATGCTAGGTGAGATACATGCTACCATGCTTGTTTAATAAAGAGTATACAGTGTAACATGAGACAGAGGTACAGAGATTGAGATGCTAGGTGAGATACATGCTACCATGCTTGTTTAATAAAGAGTATACAGTGTAACATGAGACAGAGGTACAGAGATTGAGATGCTAGGTGAGATACATGCTACCATGCTTGTTTAATAAAGAGTATACAGTGTAACATGAGACAGAGGTACAGAGATTGAGATGCTAGGTGAGATACATGCTACCATGCTTGTTTAATAAAGAGTATACAGTGTAACATGAGACAGAGGTACAGAGATTGAGATGCTAGGTGAGATACATGCTACCATGCTTGTTTAATAAAGAGTATACAGTGTAACATGAGACAGAGGTACAGAGATTGAGATGCTAGGTGAGATACATGCTACCATGCTTGTTTAATAAAGAGTATACAGTGTAACATGAGACAGAGGTACAGAGATTGAGATGCTAGGTGAGATACATGCTACCATGCTTGTTTAATAAAGAGTATACAGTGTAACATGAGACAGAGGTACAGAGATTGAGATGCTAGGTGAGATACATGCTACCATGCTTGTTTAATAAAGAGTATACAGTGTAACATGAGACAGAGGTACAGAGATTGAGATGCTAGGTGAGATACATGCTACCATGCTTGTTTAATAAAGAGTATACAGTGTAACATGAGACAGAGGTACAGAGATTGAGATGCTAGGTGAGATACATGCTACCATGCTTGTTTAATAAAGAGTATACAGTGTAACATGAGACAGAGGTACAGAGATTGAGATGCTAGGTGAGATACATGCTACCATGCTTGTTTAATAAAGAGTATACAGTGTAACATGAGACAGAGGTACAGAGATTGAGATGCTAGGTGAGATACATGCTACCATGCTTGTTTAATAAAGAGTATACAGTGTAACATGAGACAGAGGTACAGAGATTGAGATGCTAGGTGAGATACATGCTACCATGCTTGTTTAATAAAGAGTATACAGTGTAACATGAGACAGAGGTACAGAGATTGAGATGCTAGGTGAGATACATGCTACCATGCTTGTTTAATAAAGAGTATACAGTGTAACATGAGACAGAGGTACAGAGATTGAGATGCTAGGTGAGATACATGCTACCATGCTTGTTTAATAAAGAGTATACAGTGTAACATGAGACAGAGGTACAGAGATTGAGATGCTAGGTGAGATACATGCTACCATGCTTGTTTAATAAAGAGTATACAGTGTAACATGAGACAGAGGTACAGAGATTGAGATGCTAGGTGAGATACATGTGAAAAAGGATGGACTTATATGGGTTAGAAGAAGATTATATATGAGAGGGCTAAAGTGTTTATAAGCAGTATTTATGTTCAAAAAAGATAAGGCTGATGTAACTACAGCAGTGCAGAGCTCAAGATATTCTGCTAGAGAAGCACATGATGATTAGCTTTAGGGTAGTTATAAATGTTGAGAGATGGAAACTCTTAGCATACCTGGATATATTGTAATTGTGTGCAATCTTGAGTTTGCATTTTGACTAAATAGGGAAGACGGGATTGCGACCACCAAAGCAGTCAGATATACCTGCAAGAGTGATATTGTTAGGACCTGATACAAGTAACCAGTGAAGAACACTTTTGTATGGAATATCTATATCTGTTACAGTAACTTCAATGACATCATCAGAAGGACTTCCAAACTCGTGACCCTTTTGTCCTTCCTGATTTCTCCCTGATACCCTCCTTAAAGCCTGGGTCCAGTCATTTCCTTATTGTTTTTACAGCCTTGATAAGGGAGTTTATATGCCTTGCACCATAGTTCTCAATGGGCTCAGATTTTGCTTCATATTTTGTCCTTAGGATCACATTCAGTCAATAATGTTAGTCATTAGAGTTTTGTACTTCTTAGTCTTAAAAATAAAATGAATGCTGATGCAAAACATGCTGTGTTCCTAACTTTCTACAGGAATTAGAGTAATATCGAAAACTGACCCTGATTTGGGGCCTTTGCCACCTCATTATTTTTTTACTTTGTTCATTGTTGAGCAAAGAATGTATTTGTTTCACTGTTGCATATTGTTAAGCTTTTTTCCCTCCAGGTCATCACTATAAAAGCACTTTTCCCATTAGTGGTAACTCGCATTAAAATAGGGCAACCATACTTGTTCAAGGCATTCCTCTCAAGTGAACCTCATTACAGAACATTCCTCATTTTGACCCTTAAGATGTTCATGTTCCTTGCAGTTCCACATTGAAAGGGTCTGTCACACATTCAGTGTTTGAACTTTTTAAGTGATATTAATGATTAATAATACTGAATTGTATTAGTTTATCTAAAGAAAATTTTTTATGAATGTAAAGTAACACATTTAATCCATCCTATGAGCTTCTTACTTGAAGCTGTTTGCCATTAGTAAATGTCTACATTTTGCCCATTTGTTTCACCTTATAAAAGGTAGTGTTCATTATTTTGGTGATGGAAGGTTGAGAGCTATGGTCAGGGATAGTAAGTCATATTAACAGTTAACATCTAAGGACAACCCATGTCATTCTTCATCATCCAGAAATATGTCCAGCCACACTCAATGCTGATACAGTAATAAGTGCAGCCTACACAGTCTTAAATAAAATCTTGTATCAAAAGCCTGACACTTTATAAAAAATGTATAAATCATTAAACCATTATGAAGATTGCACATTTATGAATGAGATCCCTGATCTGTTGATTCAAGTACCCTAAGCTCTAATACATATGCAGTTCAAAGCCACTTTCTGAAGGGGAATAAGAAATAAATGATTTAAATATAAACTGGGAATTCAATTACAGTAACAGACTCACCTAAAATGATAACTGTTAGTGTATTTTATGTTACCACCACCATCACTTCAACCTTTTAGCCCAAGAATTGTGGACAAAGCTAAAAATAACTGCGGAGGGGGGCAAGGACTGAACATCTTCCTTTGCTATAAGGACAACCTAGGGAAGGCAACTGTAACTCCAAACAAGAACAATGTATAGTAACTAAGCTCAAAAGCTTTTATTGTCTTTTAATCTAACATGTTTTATAAAATTTGTATAAGATCTCTTGTATTTTTTGTGATTGCTAGACTGTTTTGTTACACTATATATATTGCACCTCTTTCTCCTCAGCTGAATTACTATATAAAACAATATGTAACTATGTAACATGTATGTAACTTACTGACAATGTGGAGCTTTTTTCCTTGGGCCTCCGCTGAAAATGGACATGTATCCAGTCGGACCATCCCGGTCAGCAAATGTAAAATAAATAAATAAATAAAATCAGGAACCTCAATGATTTGCCAGAAAAACATAAATTTAATACTTGCAACAATAGTTGTGCTTTTTGTTTAATATTTTTCCATCAGTTGTTAGTTAACAAAGGAAAAAATGGTTTAAAATTTTACTGATCTGGTGTCCCTGCTTCGTGCAGTGGTCATTTGACAAAAACACAAACTTGAAATCACAGGCAACAGGTTAAATCAGAAAGGATGGGGTCAGTGACTGATCCATTAGGTTACATACATTGTTTACATGTCAGTTAAAGTTAATTTTGTAGTATTCACTGCACAGCCATTCAAATAATTGTATGTATATTTGTATAGTGGCATGGATTTGAAAAGACTTACATACACATGAAAGGCTAGTAAAGAAGGGAATTTTTTTTATTTAAATATGACAGCTTTTAAAACAATGCATGCCTGATGAGTATATTTGAATTTAAGCATTCATTTTCTGAATGCATGTGACAGATCAGAGTCACTATTGCCATTTGGTAAACTTATTAACAGAATAGGTGACACTTTCTAGTACCACTGTGTTCTGAGTGTCAACTTCTCTTCATAAAATCACTTGCAATCCTTTCATTTGAAATTACCTGAGATTCTAGCACTGGTGATCTAGACAGTTCAAAAGGTGCTGTTTATATTGTCTCAAAAATGTACTCAAGAAGAATATGGCAACTTTAAAAATATAGTGTTTTATTACTTTTGTACTGGCTAACTGCTTGTATATAAGAGTTAAAATACAAAAATATGGGAAATCTTCAGCTTTTGCCAATTTGCTTTTTGAATCTTGGCTTTCTTCCATTTTCCTTGTATGCACATCTTTCTAGCTCATTTTTTGGGTCATTAATCTTTATTTTATTCTCATTCCTTGAAGTCTTTTCTTAAAGGAATGAGATACTTTAGTGTATCTGTGGGGGTGGAGGCCAAGTTGTTTAAATCCACTAGAGCAGTCTTGTGAATAAGAGGATGACATTTTGTAATAATGTACTTGAAACCTTGATGAAGGAAGAAATAGAAAAACAATCTGTCCTATCACACACACAAATAAACATAGTTCACTGATAATTTTATGTTCTTAATGAAAGAAAAAGAAAATGATTTCATTTACTATGTAGTTTCATTGGCCCAGCTGGTAGCATAGTCCCATATGATGTTTCACTCACCAAGCTAAACAAGGAGAAAGTTACTGTCAGCTGCCTGTCGGGTGCCAAGATCTGCCACATAACGCAGTTTACTCCACAAGTACAAATGTGACTCTGTCATTGTCCATGTTGGTGTGAATGACCTGAGACGTACCTCCCTGGACTACATGAAAAGCGACATGGAGCAGCTCTCCGATCTTGTAGCCCAGGCAGGTATGTCCCTAGCCCTGAGTAGCATCCTGCCATCACTCAGGATGATACCGCAGTACAAGGACAAAATTATTGACTTCAACAATTGGCTAAGCTTCTGGTGTCATTCTACGGGGATCCAGTATCTGTCTGCCTGGGATGACATGATCAACAGACCACAATGCTTTGCCAGAGATGGCCTGCACCTGTCGCCCTTGGGATTCCGGATACTGGTTAAGGCTCTTGCCACCCCTCTAGTGCCTTTTTTAGGCAAGGTTCAACTGACAAATTTACCACCATAACAGGTACAAGCAAGCAAAATCTGAGGGTAATGCAACTCAATGCTAGAAGTCTAAATCTCAAAATACACTAACTCGAGGCACTCCTTAAAATGGAGACCATTGACATCTGTGCAGTGACAGAGACCTGGTTCAAGGCTCCAGAGAGCACCCCTACATTATCAGGCTATAATTCATACCACACCTTTTGGCCACCTAACCTGGACTGAAACACTAAAGGTGGAGGCTTGTCCATATTCATTAAGGATATCCACACCTCCAGGCTAGTTGCTCAGCATAATGCATCTGAGATCATCCAAGTGCAACTAACTCTGGGGAAGACTGCAATCCAAATTGTAGCTTGCTACAGATCCCCCACCATGCCCCAGGATTCCTACTCCTCATTTCTTGATACACTGGAAAATATTAGGGTACAACCCAACACCCTAATAATGAGTGATTTCAACTACCCCACCATTAACTGGGAAAACTACTCATGTACCAACTCTTTTGCTCAACGTTTTCTGGAATTCATAAATTCTAATGCCTTGGTAACTTATCCACACCCCCACCAGGGGCAGCAATATCCTAGAACTGGTCATTACCAACTTGGGCAACTGGTGTTCCACACCAGAGGTCAATTCCTTGTTGGTCAGATCCGACCACAAGCTAATCACCCTAGACATCCACATCCCACCCCCACCCCCCCATTAGTGAAACCACCATAAAAAATTTCTCCAAAGCCAACTTCACACTTCTTAAGACAGAAGTGGCAAACTTCACGACACCCATGCAGATGGACAGTAGGGGTACGACTGCTGAATCCTACACAAATGCACTTTATAAACACTTACATGATTGCATGGATCGTGCTATCCCTAACAGAACCAAGATGCTGTCCTCCAAAAAAGGAAGCCAATCTGGTGGTCCCCTGCTATAAACAAACTCTACAACAGAAGAAAGAAACTGTTGCAAAAAAGAGTAAAATCCCATGATTGGAGGAACTCCCTGGTCAGTCTCAGTAAGAAGCTGAGATCCCTCATAAAATCCTCCAAAACTAGTTGCAAAAAAAAATTGCCAGTGATTCTAAATACAACCACAAAGCATTCTATAGCTATGTTAAGAATCTCAATGGCAACACTCAGATCTGCTCTGGGTTACAGCACAATGGCACTAAATATACAGAACAAACTGATATTGCCAACATCCTATAGGTTCAGTGCTAATTTTAGCCCCTCTCACCCCCTAAAGGACCCATCTCTATACCAGAATAATGCAAAGTTCCTGTAATCATGGCTGCACAGGTAAAAACCACACTCTCCAAAGCCAAGAACATAGCATCCATGGGACCTGACAACATCCTAGGCTGCATTCTACATGAACTACAGAACAAACTGGTACCCCACCTAAGTACCATGTTCAATCATAGCCTCACATCAGGCTTTGTGCCCACTGAATGGTGCACAGCGATGGTTATCCCACTCCACAAAGGGGGAGCCACCACTGACCCGAGGAACTACCGCCCCCTTAGCCTGACAAGCCTGGTCTGCAAGGCCATGGAATGTATCATCATGGAACTTATAAACAAAGACATTGGTAATCCCCAAACTCTGGACCTCACCCAGTTTGGGTTTGTAAAAGGCAGAACATATCTCCTAAACCTGATAGACTTCTTTGAAGCAATTGCCAAAGCCGTAGACAAGGGTAAGGTGGTTCACACAGCCTAGCTAGATCTTGCCAAGGCTTTCGACACCATCCCCCACTCTGGAATTATAGATAAACTCACTAAACTAGGCATAAATCCCTATGTCACAAGATGAGCTGCCAACTAGCTCACTGACAGAACCCACACTGTGAAAGTAGCAGACTCCAAATTCAACTTCAGACCAGTGACAAGTGGAGTACCACAGGGTTCAGTCCTGGGTCCTCTCCTGTTTGGTACCTACTTCTCTGATGTACAGGCTAACACAGAATGTCTTTGGCTAATGAAGTTCCCAGATGACTGAAAACTAGGATCCATTTTTAGACATCCTACAAAAGGGCCTCACTGAGATAGATGCCTGGTGTCAAAGCCATGGCCTCAAGCTCAATGCCAAAAAGTATATTGTCATCCCCTTTGGTAAAAACTCTGTACCCATGAACTACCACATAGGCTGTAGTCTACTTAACACATAAAGTGTGATAAGAGACCTTGGGACACAGGTGGACATTAGTCTCTCCTTTGATAATCACATCACCACAGTAGTCAGGAAATCCTTCTACATGGCACACCTCATCACAAAAGGTTTTTCATCCAGAAAAAAGAGGTCATTGTTCCCCACTACTCATCATTCATTAGACCCATTATACAGTACAACGCCCCTTTTGGTATGTACCTCACAAGACACCTACAACAATTGGAAAGGCCACAGAAATACCTCACAAAGAGGATTACCGGCCTCAAACAGATGCCCTACACAGACCGTCTCAAAAAACTTCAGCTTTACTCCATTGCATATCGCCTACTCAGAGGCGATCTCTGCCTAACATACAAAGCTATGTCAAACCCAGAGCTGTTGGACATGATCCAATTAAAGAAATCCCAATCCCTCTGAGCTACATGCTTTAGGGACCTAAACCTTGTAACCACAATAAAAAGAACATGCTGGAGGCATAGATTCCTGTCCCAGAGACTTCCCATACTCTGGAACAAACTACCTATCTATATCAAACAAAGCTCCTCATTAGCACTCTTCAAGAAAAATCTTGATGATTGAATGGGAAATAGGAAATTCACCCTGGGGATCACTGATTCTTCTCAACAAGGGCACAGGAAAATAATTTTTTTGGGTGGTAAAAGGGCCTGTGTCAGGAAAAAAATGCTTCTCTTCAACATTTCAGACCGAACCTCAGTGTAACAAACATACAAACTAAAACTGCTTCAATTCATATAAGAGAGAGAAGAACACTAACTGTTCCATTTTAGAATTCTTCACTTGCTTGAAATTTTTCAGTTGCTGCTGGTAAAAGAGGTTTCCCTTGGCAAATCCTAGATAATAAAAAGTGATGTCTTACCATAGCGTTCCATCTGTGTTGTAGATCTTTGTTCATTCATTACTATTGGGACCTCGGTTCTGTCCTCGGAACTGATATGGCTGTTTCCAAGCTCGCTCCAGCCAAAAACTCTCAGCTAAGACCTACCCATAATGCCCCCTCCTAGTTACTCCAGATCGAGTGTGCCCGCCCCTATATAATAGACGTAGTAATAGAAAAAATAGTAGAAGGCTCTGTCTGAGCAAATACCATAACCAGGAGTTCCTAAAGTCCACCAGGAGTCCAGGCATGGGGAAAGAGGGCAGGAAGTAATGAATGAACAAAGATCTACAACACAGATGGAACATTATGGTAAGGCATAACTTCTTTATCTGATTTTGTAAATCTTTATTCATTAATTACTATTAGGACCGAGTCCCCAGCTACTTGAGTTCTGGATGGCCCTAAGAAAGGATATTCCTGAGCACCATAGAACTAAAAGATGCTCGTCCCCTGGAGGCCAAATCCAATTTGTAATGAGAGATAAAGGTATGATGTCTTGCCCAAGTGGCTGCTGCGCAGATATCATCCATAGAGGCTCTGAAATGAAATGCTACAGAAGTAGCCATAGATCTGGTAGAATGAGCCTTTATTCTGGAAGGTAAGGATAGCTTATTCTGTTGGTAGATAAAGGTAATGACGTTTCTAAGCCAGGAGGATAAAGTCACTTTGGAAACAGGTTTACCCAATCTGGGTCCTGCAAAGGCCACAGACAATTGATCTGTTTTCCTGAAAGATTTAGTCCTGTCCAAATAACGAAGCTGCCGGTGCACATCAAGGGTGTGCAAAAGGTACTCCCCTCTATTAGAATGCTGGGGGAAGAAAACCGGCAGGTCAATAGATTGGTTAATGGAAAATCCAGAAATGACCTTGGGCAAGAAAGAAGAGTCAGTACGAAGGGACACCCTATCCGTGTGGAAGATCAAGTAAGGACTCTTGACACTCAAGGCCTGCAGCTCAGATACTCTTCTCGCTGAGCTAAGTGCTACTAGAAGTATGGTTTTCTATGACAAAAATTTTAAATAACATGAATCAAAGGGCTCAAAAGGAGGAGCTGTGAGAGACTGAAGTACCAAAGTCAAGTCCCAGGGTTCTAAGGGAGGCTTGACTGGAGGTTTAACATGTAATACTCCTTTCAAAAAAGTCTTGCATAGGTGGTGTGACATAATAGAAGAATTAGCAAGTCCACTATGAAAATTGGCGAGAGATGCTAAATGTACAGTGATTGTCGATGCTGAGATTCTTGCATGTAAAAGAGTAGTCGGGTATTGTAGGATCTTTTGAATAGGCATAGAGAAGGGGTCTAAGTTCTGATCTTTGGTCCAAATAGAGAACCTAATCCATTTACTAGAATAAACTTTCCTGGTGGAAGGTTTGTGTGAAGCCAGAAGAATTTCACAAACAGGAGATGGGATGTTAGGCAGCCTGGCAATCATTGGAAGTGAAGGATCCAAGCTATGAGCTTGAGACTGTGGAGGTTCGGATGAATCAGTCCCTGAGGATGAGATAGCAGGTCTTGGGAATGATCCAGGATCCATGGGTTGTGAATCAGAAGAGGCCATAGAAACGGGAACCAGACTTGATGGGGCCAGTAGGGGGCAATGAGGATCACTTTGCTTCTCAACCTCTGAGCTTTCTGGAGAAATTTTGTAATGAGGGGAAACAGGAAAAAGGCATACAGAAAACCCGGGGGCCAATCGTGTGTTAGGGCATCCCATGGTAGTTCCCCCTGAGGGGAGATCAGGGCAAAGTAGCTTCTGCATTTGTAGTTTAGGGGGAAGCAGACAGATCGCAACAAGGCTTGCCCCAGCATTGGAAGATCCAATCTGCTGTTACAGGGTTGAGGGACCACTCATGAGGCATCAGGATGTTCCTGCTCAGATTGTCTGCAATAAGGTTGGAACTCCCGGGAATGTGCATTGCTATAAGAAAGCGGTTGGAAGCTATCGCCCAGTGCCAAATCCTCATGACTTCCTGACACAGGGGGTAAGACCTGGTTCTGCCTTGCTTGTTGATATACCAGATGACTGACATGTTGTCTGACTGAATTGCAATGGTCCCAGAGGGTAAGGATGCATGGAACACTTGCAACGCTAAGAGAACTGCCCTCAGTTCCAGGACATTTATGTGCAAATTGGCCTCTATGGGGGATCAGGTGCCTTGGACCATCTTTCACTGGAAAGGCTGCCCCCACCCTAACAGGGAAGCATCTGTGGTCACCGTGGCCATGGGCTGGGGAAGACAGAATGGTTGACACCAAAGATTCATTTGTGGTTTCATCCACCATAGCATTTATTCCTTGCAATGGTTTGTATGATGTATCATGTGGTCGAGTGGGTGAGTTAGACATGACCATTGTGTGGAAAGGAGCCACTGCAGGATTCTCATGTGCAGTCTCACCAGTGGTACTAATGTAATGGCAGCTACCATGGAGCCTAAGAGTTGCAGTACAAGATGTGCTGGTACATAGGTCTGAGGAAGAAGGTCTTGGATTTGGTGTCTTATTTTCGAAAGCCTGTGAGGGGGGAGAGAAGCTTGACAGGATGTTGTGTCGAAGACCACTCCAATAAATTCCAGTGTCTTTGTTGGGGACATTTGAGATTTGTCCTTGTTGATTGTAATCCCCAAGCGGAGAGCAAGCCCTTGAGTGTAAGAGAGGCAAAGAATGGACTGTACCGTGACCATCCAAAATTTTTGAGGTTTGATAAATTTATTCAATAGGCTGAGATCCAGGATTGGTCTCCAGTCCCTTGTCTTTTTGGCACTAAAAAGAACTGCGAGTGAATCCCGGATCCTGTCTGCTCTGGTGGGACAGGTTGGATGACTCTTTTTCTTAGCAGCTTTTCTATTTCTAAGGCTGCTAATTCCCTCTGATTGGGTAGTACATCGGGGATTTGTTTGATGGGTCTGGGAATTAAATTGAATGGTATTTGGTAGCCTCTGAATATTATTCTCTGTACCCAAACATCGGTAGTAATAAGATGCCAGGCTGGTAAGTGCAGAGAAAAACGACCCCCGACTGCTTCCAGAGGAAAGCAATTGGACCTCTGCGCAGGAGCGCTGGTAGGGTCTGCCGGAGAAAGAATCTCTAGCTCCCTGGTTATGTGGACCCCCTCTACCCTGAAAGGGGCGTCTTCCATATGAGTTGCCCCCTCTGCCCCTGGGGGGATTGTTCACCACGAGTGTCACAAAAAGATCCTTGGGATTTCTTGAACCACATTTTTCCTCCCTTCTGGTTCCTGGAGTAGGACCTCTGGAGGTTGGAAAAGTGTATGCCCACAGCAGACAAGGTCTTTCCGTCTTTCTCACTACGTGCAAGTGTGTCTCATACTTTGGGTCCAAAAAGTGCAGATTTGTCGACAGGTGCATTAATGAAGGAAGATTTAAAGGGGTCTGTGAAATCACACAACGGCATCCAAGCATTACGTCTCATGACAATGCCTGATGCAGCAGCTCGAGCTGCCCCCTCGGTGGTGTGAGATATCAAATGCATCAAGGAGTTTGAGATGCATTCAAGGGTAGCTAGCTGTGAAGTGACAGTATCACGCACCTCATCAGGCAGTACCCCCACCAAAGAGGAAGACATTTTGGAAATTAGGTCTCTTTGGAGGTGAGTAAAGTGTGCCAGATAGTTCAGTGACTGAATGGCGAAGGTCACTGAAGCATAGGTCTGCTTCCCTAGTCTGTCCATGGTCCAGGACTCCCTGTTTGGAGGATGGACAGTGGAACTATCTTCTGCCAGTTCCCTCTTGGTGGCCGCCACCACGACCTTAGAATCAACTCAACTTCTTGGACCAGTGGGGCTGGTCTTCAGGTGTAGATAAAATTTTGTCTGGCCTCTGGAGGACAGGTTCTACATTATCCGGGGCCTTCCAGGCATGCTGCACAATGAGTTTAACAAGGTCATCTGCCGGTGGGGTCACCCAGGAAGTAGATGGATGGGCAAAGAAGGCCTGCAAGAACACCGATTCCTCAGAAGAAGGGTTAGAGGACTTCCAGTCTCCCCACTGCTTGAGCATTTTGAGAATGTCTCCAAGTGAGACATCATCTGGGGGAGACTGTAGAGACCCTTCTCCCTCATCACAATCAGTGTCTTCGATGATAGATTCCTTCAGGGAATTAAGGTGCTTCCTCTTGCACCATTTCTTCCAGGGTGGCTCCCAGTGTGATCTTCTGAGGAGGACTCTGGAGAAGGGGCTCCCTTCAAAGGGAGTTCTTGTGACTCCTGTGCCCAGGGTCCTGAAATATAGGGTTGGGAGAGGTGCATGCTAGTGGGTTCTGATACTGATGTCATTGGTGTTGACTGTGAGCCTTTGGAGTAAAGATCCTCTCCATCACCTGGACAGCAGGCCCACCTGATGAGGGATGGGAGCACAGAACCAGGAAGGACAACCTCGGAACCAGGGTCACACCCCACCCTGAGGAGCCCACCTCCAGGTGAGGAGCTCTGAGAGGACTGGAAGCCATCGGAGCCATGGACATAGATGGTGCCAGCGAGAAAATAGGTGCTGGGTTAGGTACCAAGGTACGGATGGTCCAAGCACTGCTCCAAGAGAGCATTGGCTCCACTGGAGCCTGATGCAGCAAGGATGGTCAGTGCTGACAGGGGAAAAACTGCTGTCGGAGCCAAGACCATTTGCACCGGAGTGAACATTGGTACTGAGATCTCCAGGATCTGGGTAGAGGCCGGAGGAAGATAAACAGGGGAAGATGTAGTAAAAGATTCTGAGCCAAGAGGAACGGAAGGTCTAGCTGGAATGGGCAATCCCCTAGCTGCTAGAAGCTGGTCCACAACTAATTCGGAAAAACTCCTAGTTGATCTAAAGGAGGATGCTGAAGGAGAATCAGGTTTTTCTAGAAAGCAGCTAAACCTCTGCCCCAAAAAAGGATCGTAAGGTGGAGAGTATCTTGTCCTTGGCAGATATTCAAGTTTTGGAGCTGATGGAGCCAAAGAAACTGTCAGCACAGTGGCCAGGGATGGTGCCGAAGCAGGTACAGTTATCGAAGCCAATGTCAGATCCAAGGACAGCACTGAAGTCAGTGGTGCTGAGGTTGGAACCAAAATAGGGGTGAATATAATGGACAGCACCGAGGGAGAAGATACACAGCCTTTTGCCAAAGAGGTCTGTGCTGAGGACACCAGCGAAGCACAGAGCCGACTCGGTTCCATAACTGACGGAGATGCAGGAACCGAGTGACTCTGTTTTTCCTTATGTTTTTTGGTCTTTGGAGGGGGTGAGACCTTCGACCCAGATAGAGCCTCTGAAAAAGGTGTCTTGATTAAACCTTTTAAAATAAGTTTATTTTTACGTTCTGTTAGTGTACAATTACTAAAGCTAGCACAAATGTCACAGTCAGCTTTAATATGATCCACGCCCAAACAGTAGACACAACGAGCATGTGTATCCAAGTTAGGCATCTTACACCCACACTTCACATCAACTTAACTTTGTCTGACATAGTAAGGCAACAAGGCTATCCTATAGATAAAACAAAATAAGGGAGAGAAAAAGGTGAGATAATGCCAACAATGGTATTTAAAAAACACCACAAGTGGTAAGGAAGGGCCTGTCAAAGGCAGGAGAGAGGGACAGTACCAATAATGGTAGAAATTAAATTACCAAGGTAAAGGGTAGGGAATAGAATTAGGTTATAGGTGACAGTGAGAACAGGCTAAATTGACTAAAAAATAAATAATTTTGAAGAGAAACTGTCTTAAAAATAACTTTTCTACTTAGCTTTGAGAGAGATGGCTAGCACGTCTGACTAGGAATGCGGCAAACGAGATCTGGGATAACTAGGAGAGGGGCATTATGGGTAGGTCTTAGCTGAGAGTTTTTGGCTGCCGCAAGCTTGGAAATGGCCGTATCGGTTCCGAGGATGGAACCGAGGTCCCAATAGTAATGAATGAACCAAAATTTACAACATCAGATAAAACATTACAAAAGTCTGTCAAAGAAAATACTTGCCCATGTATTACTGTAGCCAAGTTCAAAGATGGAAATAAAAGCCTAGTTCTATAAATGTCCTTTAAATGGATGTGTGATGACTGGTCTGGCCCCTTAGTGTTAGGTGGTTGTCTATAATACATAGCACTCAGAAGACACAGACAAGGCCCAGACTTCAAAGATGGGAGGAAACATGAGACTGACCAATGGTGGATATACATGACATGCACCAGTTCTCGTACTGATAGGGTGAGCATTAAACAGCTACCATCCATTGACAGCTGGAATGTTTACAAATAGTCTTCAAGGAGTGTAAAATCCAATGCAGACTTCTGAGGAAAGGAAAAGTAAAACTGGAGAATATCAGCAAAGCAATGACCTGTCTTAACAGTGACACGTACATCATGAACAAAAACAGGTAAGGATTGAGTCAGATGGGCACTTTTCACTAAAGAAAGAGACTATCTAAGGCATTCATCACCAGCCACAGATAGTGACCCATGAGGTAAGAGACAAACTACTGAACCACTTTAGAAGTGATACCACAATAGTCTGCAGTTAACTGATTCATGAAATTAGAAAGTGCAGAGAAATCAAGGAATAACAGAAATAAATGTAACTCCTGATCCCTCACCCTCCAGAGGTCATGCACTATTTGAAAGAGGGCAGTCTCTTTGCTGATTCAAGATCTAAAATCTGACCAATATAAATCTTACAAGCCATGAGAAGAAAGGGTACTTACAGTACGTATTATCACAACCACAGTCTAAACTACTCTGTGCCTTGATGTTTGCCACATTTTCTAAACAGAAAACAAACCCGCATCTGTAAACAAGTTGAGGAAGCCATAAAATATAACTTCATTGGATAACAGTAACACTTTCATGGAAAATACAAAAAATTAAGAATCTCTGAAATTTATCTCATTGTGTTGCTTTTCTCCATGGGTCTTTGCTGACAAAGGGTTATTGCCTAGTTAAACATTCATAGTAAAGAAATGTGAAAGAAATAAATAACCAAATAAACCCTTGTTCACTGTAATGCTGTTGTTCTGCTAATAACAAAGATGCCAGCATTTCTTTGGTGCGGTACGGTTCTGTATCTCTTAAGATGACAATCAAGGTAGCTGCTATGGACAAAAAGCAGTAAGAGAACAACAGATAAAAACATGATTGGTTTGGGGGGAATAACTGTAAGTTGTTCGCCAAAACAAGCAAAGCGTGTATTTCACCTTAGCCTGATTAAGTTTGGCTCTAAATGTGCTTTCACCTTCCTGATAAACAGTAAAAGTACAACAACCCTGGGGAAGTGTTCTGAGTCTGTACCCCACTTGGCTCATTTTATAAACAGAAAACCAATCCTGCTTCTGTAAACTACTCCAGCCAGGCATCAAATAAAATGCCATTGGATAACACTAAAACTTTGACAGGAAAAAAAAGGAATCTGTGACTGAATCTTCATTTCAGACTGCTGCTACACACCAGTCAAGTACTGGGAGTACCTGATTTCAGTGTCTACCATCCTATCATCAAGTCACAGAGTACTTTAGAATGTAGTTGCGACAATATGTAAGTACCAAAGAAATCTGTAAAATAGTTGTAAATGCATTACTTTCTCAATAATCTTACTAGGGAACAAGGGTATTACATGTCTAGGTTTATTAAGGCCCTAGGGCCATTAGATTAGTAACTTCCTATGAACCTGTTATAAAAGGAAGGTTAGAGACAGGACAGTTATTTTCCAAATTGAGTAAATTCAAGAAATGCTTCTTGAGAATACAGGTAGCTAAAGCCTTTCAATACGAAAGTGAAATCACTCCTGTCTTCATTGAAGATTGCACAGTTTGATAAATCACTAGACCTAGAGAAAGTTTTCAAGATTTCACAGGTCTTTTATTTATTCAGTTTGATAACCAGGGTATGGCACTGATCCAAATGGACATATTTCCATATCAGTCCTGACAAATATAAATGACAGTAGACAAGCAAGTTAACAAGAAGTATTATGAATATAAACCAAATGTTGTGAAGATGGAAATGAATCAATAACAGTAATAATAATAAAGTACACACTACAGGGGACAGTAGGAAAGCGTGGTTAGATTAAGAAAGAAGAAAAAGATGAAGGAAAGAGTGAAATAGTGAAGGGATAGAGCACAAAGTGTAAAAGAGAGTAAAAATCAGGTGAGGACACACAGAAATGAAGTATGTACAATATATACAATGTGTAAGAGATGTCACATACTAGCTGTAGATCAGAGTGCACGTGCCATGTGCTGTGTCTTTAAGAAGCATGTCAAAGACGTAACATTCATGTATAAACGTCAGGCACGTGCCATTCCTAGTGCCATTTGAGAGTGCAGCCAGAGAGTAAGCATGTATGATTCCAGCAGTTAGTTTGTATATAAGTTACTTAAATTAAAGTCAGTAAACTTCTATCATGATGTGTTTGTATAAAATAAAGCTGTTTGAACAGAACTCACGAAGATTCTTCTATTGTGTCCAAAGTAGGAGAGTGACATAGTGTTAGAACTGGGATCGCAGAGAATAATATTTGGAGCCATGAGGTGCAGAGATGATAGTGAAGGTAAACTAAGAGAAACAAGTATGAAAAAGAGCCAGAAAAGGATCAAAGGCAATGAGAATATGCACAAATTGCTTATTTTATAAAAAAGATAAAATGGAGCATTACAATGGCACAAACTGCATTATTAAACAAGTGGGATGCACAGAAGGTTTATTAACTAAGGGAGATGTTTAAAATAATGACATTTAACAAAACAATTATCAGAAAAGTAAAGCAAGTATGTTTAAAGCAAAACGGGCATGTTTAAGGCAAAACGGCCATATTTAGAGTAAAATGAGCACAAGAAAAGTACAATGGGCATGAAAAGAGATTAAATGAGTAAAACAAATATAATAAGGGCAAAAAACAGCGCATTAAGCATAAATAAAGCAAGGCAACTGTATGTTTTTTGGCAAAGTGCTGTGTTCTGGCTTAACTATGGCTTTGTATTGTATCAAGGGCATAAATAAAGTTATGCAAAGTATCTCAAAGTGTGTAAAAGTGCTTACAGTGTGTGCTTATTACTGTGTATGTATTCCAAAGAGTTTATTTGTGTGCAAAGGGCAACTATTTTATGAAGTACAGTCAAAGTATACCCATTTCAAAACGTTTCTTATGCTGGGTGTGTTTATTCACAAAGTGCCGCCATTACAGAGTGTTTCTTGCACTGTAAAGAGTTGCCTAGCAAGGTACCGCCATTTTGGGGAAATTTCATTATGTTGTGTACAGTTTATTCACAAAGTGCAATTGCTTCGAAATGTTATTGACTCTGAGCTTCTCTTGTCCAGTTCATTCACATCGTGAAGTTATTTGAAACATTTCTTAAAATTATGATAAATTACTTTTGCAAGACAATAATTTCAAGAGTCTTACAGTGCCCTAGAGAGGCTTATTTTACAAAGTCCAGTTACACAGAGGTTTGCATCGTGCAGTTGTTTGAGATGTTTCTTGTACTAATAAGAGGTGATTTCTTGCAATACAATAATTTCAAGAGTGTTACAGTACCTGAGCGAAGCTTATTTCGCAAAGTTCAGTTATACAGAGGCTTGTTGTGCTACTGGGCAAAGTTACAAATACTGGCATGAAATACTGGCATATGTGTATGTGTATGTGCTTATTTGCAAAACCCTTCACTGGTATGTGTTGCTATGGCAGATGGATTTCGAAAGCCCTTACCACTTGTATTTGATCAGAATATTGCACAGAATTGGGGAATATTTGAGCAAGAGTATGATATTTTTATACAAGCAGCTTATTCAGATAAAGATACATGCACAAAGGCATTCATTTTGTTAAACCTAGCTGGGTCAAAGGCCATAGAAAGAGAGTGTTCAATTGTGTATGCACTAACAGTATATGAGGGAGAAGGTGAAAATTGTCATATTGTTGTACATGCTGAATCAAGGGAAGACCCTAAGTGTTTGAAGCACAAGTTCAGAGAGATGTGTAATGCCCAGACAAATATTACATTAGAGAGGCATTTGTTTTACATGAGCGATCAGAACCCAGGGGAAACTTTTGCAGCTTATATAACTGACCTGAGAAACAAAGCTAAGACTTGTCGGTTTGATGACTTAAAAGATGAGTTAATAAAGGACAGGCTTGTGTGTGGTATTAATAGTACTGCTGTGAGAAAGATCTTGCTTTGTGACAGTGATTTAACATTGAGTAAAGCCATTGAGATTTGTCAGATCCATGAAGTGACAGAAAAACACACAAGTATGCTTATGAGTGACAAGAGCATGGTTTCAGCAGGCTCCAGAGCAAAGATAGTATGCAATATGTGGCAAATAGAAGTAGGCCTAAGCACATGGCAGCCACAGCCCCTGCTGGCTCACCAGGGAAACCTCATAGCTTTCCAGCAAGTACTAAGACTAGTTCAGTTAAAGAAGCATCCTCAGTGCAGTACAAGCGTGAATCAGCAAAACTCAAGTCCAGCTTTATTGTTAACTGTCGCAACTGTGGTACAAATCATGAGTCTTAAAGAGAGAGAAATGCTTAGCATTTGGTCAGCAATGTCACAAGTGTAGAAAATGGAATCATTTTCAAAAGATTTGCAAATCAAGTAAACCTCACACAGTTGTAAAGAAAGGTCCCACAAGAAAGCAAGTTGATCAAGTAGAGACACAGCAGTCCACTTTCTATGTAGATGGAGTATCAGTGCTTGGTGAAATAGCTGATGCAGTGAATTTTCCGGCAAAGAGCAAAGCATTTCGTACTGTCCGGATCAATGGTAAATCCACAGAGCTTAAAGTAGACACTGTTTGAAAGTGTAATATTATATCAGCAGACACATTTACTAAAGTGAGAACTAACGAACAACTCAATGTGGCCAGTAGTGCGAAACTTGTTGCTTATGGAAGTGAAGAAATTCAAACCAAAGGCTCAGTGATTCTTTCATGTTATTTGGCCAAGAACTGTTACAACTATGTCATCTAAAGTCCAGTACAGACTTTATTGGGTCTCAAAGATAGTTTGAGAATGTATCTGCTTTCTTTTACCAAAGAAGTTCATAACATAAGTGCAAATCCTAGTTCCAATTTTTCTGAAGTCATTTTCTCACAGTACGCTCATGTTTTCAATGACAAGTTGGGTAAACTTCCAGTTGTGTATTCCATGAAATGAGATCCAGAGGTTACTCCAGTAGTCAGACCAGCAAGAAGAGTTCCAGTAGCTATGCAGAATAAAATCAAGGCTCAGCTGGATAAAATGGTGCGATAAGGTGTGATTTGTCCAGTCACGGAACCAACTGAATGGGTGTTGTCTAAGGCAGCAGCTCACAAAAAAGGCTCAGATGAAATCAGAATATGTTTTGACCCAAGACTTTTGAACAGAGTGTTGAAGATACCTTATCATCCAATACACACAGTCGAAGAGGTTGCAGCCCTAACACCAAATGTCACTGTCTTTTCTGTCTTGGATGCAAAAAGTTAATTTTGCAAGTGATGCTTGATCACAAATCCTCATTACTAACCACTTTTGGTACCCCATTTGGAAAATACAGATTCCTAAGGATGCCATTTGGAATAAATTCTGCAAGTGAAGTTTTTCAGCGTCCAATGGAGCAAATTTTTTTGGGTTATCCTTGTGCCATAATCGTAGATGATTTACTAGTTGGAGGTAATGGTGAAGCAGAGCATGACAGAAACCTACAGAGAGTTCTAGACAGAGCACATAAAGTAAACCTGAAACTCAATCTTCTGAAATGCAAATTCAGGCTACCAGAAGTTACATATGTAGGTCATTTATTTACCAGTGCTGGCTTGAGACCAGACCCGACCAAGCAAGCAGCTATCCTTGAGATGTCAGCAGCAGACAATATTCAAGCTCTTCAGCATTTCCTAGGCATGGTCAACTATTTAGGCAAGTTTATACCAGACATCAGTGAGCTGACAGCACCTTTAAGAGAGATGATGCCCAAAAATGTTGCATGGTCATGGTTAGACCACCACCAGAAGGCATTTGAAGACCTCAAGCAGAAAATGTTCACCCCTCCTACATTAAGATACTATAATGTAAACAAACCACTTACTCTTTCTTGTGATGTTTCAAAACTTGGTCTTGATGCAGTTATACTTCAAGAGGGCAGACCAGTAGACTATGATCTAGAACACTTACCCAAACTGAAATGCAATATGCTCAAATTGAGAAAGAAATTTAGCCAATAGTATTTGCATGTTCCAAGTTTCACGATCATATCTATTGTTGAGCTATTCAGACTGAAACTGACTACCAACCTCTAGTTACTATTCTAAAGAAGCTTATATATTCAGCTCCAGTGAGATTACAAAAAATGATGCTCAAATTACAAAAGTACAGCTTCAAAATGGTCTATACAAAAGGCAAACTACTCTATCTGGCTGATACTTTATCCAGATCATCTAGAAATATGACGGAACAGCTTGACACAGAGAATTTTGACTTTGACGTGATAGCAGTGCGTAATTTTTTTACCATTAGGTTTGATGAGTTAAGAGATCACACTAAGACTGATGCAATTTTGCAAAAGCTCAACCATTACATTAATGTTGGATGGTCATCAAAGCAATCTAGTGTACCACCTGAAGTGCAAACCTATTTTCCTTACAGAGATGAAATGTGATGAAAGATGGCATTATTTTCAAAGGTCCTAAAATTGTTGTTCCTGCTAACTTACAACAAGAATACATCCAGATTTTGCATCGTGGTCAACCAGTTCTGCATCCACTAAGAGAAGAGTGAGAGAATTAGTATTTTGGCCTTCATTACTGACAGACATTGATAATGTACTTTCTTCTTGTTCAGTGTGCAATAATACTGGACCGCATTTGCAAAGAGAACCACTTCAACTAAGTCAGGTGGTATCTTTGTGTGGAACAATCAACACTACTTAGTATTGGTAGACTGTTATTGGAAATGGTTTGAGCTTGACTTACTACCCAAGCTAATATCCACTACTGTTATTATTACATTGAAATTTCATTTTTCAGTCCATGGTAGTCCACACAAAGTTATCTCTGACAATGGTTCTCAATTTACTAGGCAGCTGTTTCAGAAATTTGCAAAAAAATGGGACTTTGTACATATTGCTAGCAGTCCTGAATATCCACAGACAAATGGTCTAGCTGAACGTGCAGTGCAGAGTGCAAAGCAATTACTTGAAATGTCAAAGCATGACAATATCGATGTCTTTTTTGAATTTACTTAATCTCAGAAAAATACCCTGTGACGATATTCTTGGCTCACCTGCTCAAAGACTTCTTTCCAGGCAAACCAGAATGGCACTACCTATTAGTTCCAGTTTATTGAGGCCTGAAGCTAAGAACAACAGAACCATAAAGGCTCAATTATTCAAGAAGCATTCAATTCAGAAGTCCAGTTATGATAAATTGAGCAGATTTCTTTGTCCGTTGAGGGAAATAGAAACAGTGAAAATACAAATGGCAAAAGGTTTCGACCGGATTGATCAAGTTACAAGTATATGTGCAGAGCTGACATCCTACCTTGTAGAATCTGAGAGTATGGAGTACAGGAGAAATCACAGGCATTTACTTCCTGTACAAGAATCATCATCACAACATTGTTTTAATGACACAGACTCTAAATCTCAGAGTGAACTAAATGTTGTTCTCATTCCAGAGTGTGTTCCTACCTCTGATTCCATTCCTGAAGATGTTTCAGACAATTCTAAGATTGAACATTTTACAGAGACAGCTCCAGTTGCTAAGTCCAATTCCCAATTTTATGTCACACGATATGGATGAATATCTAGACCCAGTGTGAAATATGCAGCAACATGGACTTAACTGTGTATATATGTATCTTACCTTATGTAAATGCATGATAGAGAATGGTGTGTGATATCTGCATGCTGAATAGATTCATAACATTGTATGTTTTAATTTTTTCAAGAGGAAGGATGTAGATCAGAGTGCACATGCTGAGTGCTGTATCTTTAAGAAACATGTCAAAGATGCAATGTGCATGTATAAATGTTAGGCACGTGCCATTCCTAGTGCCATTTTGAGAATGCAGCCAGACAGTAAGCATGTATGATTCCAGCAGTTAGTTTGTATACAAGTTACTAAAGTTAAAGTCAGTTAACTTCTATCGTGATGTGTTTGTATAATATAAAGCTGCTTGAACAGAACCCACAAAGACTCTTCTATTGTGTCCAAAGTAGGAGAGCGACATTAGTGTAGGGAAATAATGTGAGGAAGACAAAGGTACCTGACTGGTGAAGGGGACAGTAGGGGATTAGATGATTGTCTAGAGGGGAAAGGAATTGCAAACTGACTTGGACTTGAGATGATCTTTAAGCTGAGCATGGAATGATGATATGAGGCAAAGTATTTAAGATTAGAAGGGATGGATTCCCAGGGTTTGAGACCTAGGATGGAGAATGCATGGTTAGTGCAATTAAATCTTGTTCTAGGACATTACATAGGTGGAACAGAGTGGTTAAGACTTCTTAGATTGTAACTTGGAGGGGGGGTCATAGAGTGGGGTGGAAGTAAGGGAATGAGAGGAGTGCTCTTTGAGGAGCTTTTTGAGTTGGGATCCAAGAAACAGACTGGCACATTGTTGAACAGGTAGCCAGTTTGCCTTTATGAAGTGTAATACAAAGATGCTCATTTCTAGGGGAGAGAGAATGAGATGGCAGATAGAGTTGTAGCTGAGATGGTGGATGGAGTTTTTCTTAGATGCTGCTGCAGCCAATGGACATCCATATTCAAATGCTAGTAGAATGCCTTTACCTATGGCATTCCTGGTTGGTCTTTAGAGAAACATGGACATTTTATTGAACCAAAATAGGAGGGAATTTATTGTCTTCCATATTTGTTCTAGGTGAAGGTGAAAGTTCAGTACAGGATCAAGCAACATGCCAAGGTTTTTTAAGGAGCTGACTTGATTGATGGGGTTGTCAAGATGGTCATGTATAAGAAGAAATTGAAACTGATTCTGCTATTTAGGGGAGGTATCAAACAGAATTGTTTCAGTTTTGGATGTGTTCAGAATTAGCTTTGCGTTATTATGCCATTTGATAAGAAAAAGGAGGTCAGCTTGTAGTTGCTGCTGTTATGACTGAGAAGATCATGTTTGAGTAAAATGAGACCATGCCATCAGTGTGAAGTAAGACAGGGAGGTGAGGGAGGTTAATTAATGAAAATGGGAAAAAGGCTAAGCCAGAATGGTCTGCTTCATCCAAATGAAGAGCTAAGCTGTAGGGGAAGGATTGTAAAACTAAAATTACCCACATGACCTCGATAAAGTCAATGTAAAAAACACAGCTGAATTAAAATCAGGCCAGGCCATGTTGTGACTTCGTCATATGCTATGGCAGAGTCTTTAGGGAAGAGAACATCTGATAGTGACAGTCTTATCAACAAAAAAGTATTTTCTTCACACTGAGATGATGAAATATTCTCCAGCTGATCAAACATGCTGGGCTGCTCAGCCTGCCAGCCCCTAAAAACACAGCCACCAAATGGTTAGAAACCACAGGAATCTCACAAGACAAAACAATGTATTTTTATGCATGATTTCTGAATAGCAGAGAGCATCATAACATGCTCATTTACCATGTGTGTTAAGTCAGGTACAGTCTTCTTTAAGCTCATGCCATGTAGCATCCCTGTATGTACAGATCCTGAGTTTCATCCTCATACCATCCACAGTTTCAGGAGTCCAAAAAGGGATAGGGCTTGCACTTTCAGAGGCTATATGATCCAGGGACAACTCTGTAAATAAGTCTCCATTACAGCCTCAGAATTATCTGCACTAACCTCCATCAGAAGCCAATCATTCAAGACATCAAACTGCTACCATCTGTGTAACTCATCTCTCTATAAAGTATCAGCTCAATATCAAATGACAGAACTGCTAGGAGCTCCAGCCTCCAGTTTATCTGGAGAAGGTTTAGTTATGAGAGATGTTCCACACAAGGCTCATGGAGATTAGACCAAGCAGAAAGATCAAGTCCAAACATGGTCAAAAATGAGTAAGAGCTGCAAATGCCTGAGTGAAGACAATGTCCTCCACAATATAGGAATTCTACAGCACGTTTGACAGAATCATTGACCAAATAATTAAAATTACTTAAGACTAACCATCTTGGGGGGGGGGTTGCAAGACACTCATGAAGAAATGTGTGAATTCTTCCAGAAAATGTCCACAGTAGCTGGGTAGGCAGTACACACAGAAGATACGTCAAATGTCCCTTGCTCTAAGTATATATTCAAAGGAGTTCCCTCTTTTACTTATAACCTGGCTTGGTCAAAGCCGTGATTTAGAATATAGCAATCCCACTACTGATATTTCCTCACTAAGGGCTCTGAACCACAAGGAAATGTTTTGGAATGAAAGCAGCAAAATGAGGGTCAAAGTTCACAGCAAACCAGATAGCTGTGATAAGCTTCAAGTTCACATCACACTGTTATGCCAGGCTTGTTATTGATAGATGTGTTGTAAGTAACTGTGCCCTAGAGAATGTACCAGGAAGAAAGGTCCTGCTTAAAATCTGAAGACACACTGAACATGTTTCATTTCTTAAGGTCCTTGCACAGACAGGATAAACTCCTGTTTGCAGATATTTCATTCTAGAGTGGCATCTTTTCACACTACTCAACGGTGGACAACACAGATCATGGTGAATGCTGACTCTTTTCTACCCTCCCCACACCCAATAACATCTTGCTATGCTGCGTCATTGGCAAATCATAGAAACTGAAGCTGTACCACTGGTAAGCTGAAACGGTGGAGGGCATTAAGGAGGTACCTCATGTAAGACAGTGTACTAGCAGTAATAAATCAATGCAAAAAGTGAAAGAGAGAGACAGACAGACAGAATAAAAATGCCCTGATTTCTGTATGGTTGGATATGTTTGCAACCTGATCAGTGCTGCAGCATTTGACATGGAGCGTGACTATGCCTCACCAAAAATGATATTATTGACCATCAAGAGAAACACGAGAGAGGTGCAGATATTATTTAGAGCTTTACAACCAAAGAGTTTGTGCCTCCTACAGTTTGTTGTGTGGTGTGTAGTCCAACATAACCTGCACTTATTATTTTAGAAAGGAGATGGTTCCTATTTTGTTTGCATATGGTTGTTACTCAGGTGGTTTGTGGTATACTTGTCTACAACTACTGGTGCTCAACAACAGGTTCTAGGCACAGACATGGTAATACTCCTGGTGTTTACAACAAATCTAGGGATAGAAAAGGTAGTGGAACTGGCAGTGACTGCAAACAGAAAGGATTCATCCCATGAAACCACGGCTATGTCAGTACTTTATATCACTTAAATAGATTCTTAAACCTTGGTTTCTTTTCTTTCACACAGTGCAGAAGTTATTAGAATAAAAGGCTGTTTTTTTCTTGGATCTTTTGTAGTTTAAGAGTTATCCCTCTTAGTTAAGTCTTTATTTTAACAGTCTCCATCTGTTGGTAAAACAGAATATTTTAAGTTCAGATGTTATTGCATTGTCATGGTGATGCATGTTTCTTTATTTGCAGTTAATTGTTTTTCTAATGAAATCATTGTTTATCTTAAGTATAAATAATTTCAGTCATCATTCCAGTTTGTTTTTGGAAATAACTGACGATTTATCATTTACTGTTAACTTTTTGCTTTTTCTATTATTGCAAACACAAAGAATGTCGTTTCAGACTTTGAAAATAAATGATACATCATTTATACATTCATACTGCTGAATATGTTCTGTGTTAACTGATTTCATTACTCACACCAACCTGGGTAATCAAAAGTCAATGTTCACCTTGTAAAGGACATTGATGAAATTCAACAGACCCCTTAAACATGTATCATCCCATCTTGGATTCAGGGCTTCCAGTTCTGCAGCTGGCAGAACAGATGAAGGCACTGAAATTTTGCTGGCAAAATACTTTGGTATATTGAATGGCTTAAGGACAGGATGATGGTGTATTTTTCATGTTAAAATGACAACAAATGACAACATTTGTAGCACTTCCAGATCCCAGTTCATTCCTTAAGATTTAGGGAAAGCTGGCAAAGAGATGGAAATTCTGGTCTAGTTTCTGCCAATGGATTGAAATCGCTTCTGAGTGTTTCATTTAGAGTCACACCAAATATTCCTTAAATAACGTTATTTATGCCTGAGATTGCAGAACATTCAAAGTAGAGGATATTCACCTGGAAAGGTTTTGTGTCAAGTTTTTGGCTGCTTGCTGTCCTTTGGGAGAGTGTGGAAGTGTGCATCCTGGGTAAGAAGAGTCACTTTGGGTGATATGCCCTGTCTTTCTTCTAGCTGATGTGCTGCCTACACCTTACTGCATGTACAGTACTCTCTTAAAAGGTCCATCAAATCGTATGGAAGACCATATACATTGAAGAGTCACTCTGCACAGCTAATGTTCCTTTTAGGTGAAGGATATTGCTAGAAATATTAAAAAGCTAAACAGTGTCCAAGGGTAAAAATGGAGAACACTGGACCATTCTTAAGTGCAAATTGAGAATAGAAAATGACATGTTTACATAAGGTCCAGTGGTCTCCAGTATCATCTCAAACTGTAATCACTTTTAAAGTTAATATAAGTAATTTCAAGAGTTTTCCACTATTGCTGAGGATTATCTATCCACTGTCTCTGATTCTGGCTCAAAGTATTACTATTTCCCCTCATAAACCTTCTTAAAACTAGAAATTTATGAAGAAAAGGGGGTTCTGTTTATTAAATAATGGCATTAATTGGATTTTCAGAAATTTTTACATCTGAAAATGTTTGGTAATTCACATTCTGTTTTTCTGTCACTTGGCATGTTGGTTGTACTAATATTTTAAAAAAAGTGTCCCTTATTAGTTTTGGATTTATTCCTGATTCGGGTGGTAAGAAACAGTTTGAGAGCCAAGTCTGGTAATTTAGCTCAGAGGATTAAGTTGTGAACTTCATCTTGTAGTATGGGGTTTGATTCTTACAGCATTCATTTAATCTGGTAGGAGACACAGAAAGTTTTATTCCTCAAGCCCTCATTTTCATACTATGTGACTGAGCAAGTCATATAACCAGACACTGCTTGAGGACAATTGGGAACTTGGGCTAGGCTTCTCAATGGTCCCTAGGTCTGCAAGCCTAATAACAACCTATGTCACCAAGTGATATGACAGTTCGGTATGTATCACTGAAATGTCTCTGAAGATTGCAGACAGATATTGAGTTTCATACTTCATACTGTTTGGAAAAACGCATGACTAATAGTTTTAAAAAATGTTCCTGATATAGGCCTTTTCCCATCCATTATTTTTAGCTTTCTCTGTGTTTCCTGCACAAAGATGTTGATAGCTAAGGATGAGATGATTTGCAGCAGCTACTAAAAGATACTCAAGTGCTGCAACATTCTGAGCTACACAAAACAGTGTTGCAGTCCAATGTTGTGCATTATTGCTGAGACCTAGTACTGCCTAAAAAAAAAAAAGCGGTCACACTAACGTATAAAAAAAAACGTTTTTTAATATGCAAAGATTTCAGGTAACAAATACCCTTCCTCAGTGCTAACAAAAACTCTAAATAACACAGTTTAAATAACACATATTCAACACACACAGCCAATTAAAAACCAATCAGACAATAACATTTAAAGAGACAGTAGGCATCATCTTAAAATAGCATGCTTCATCCTAAGTACACGTTTAATTGACACTGTTTGGTTCAAACCAGTTGGATGGTCAGCCTGTAGCTGTAAAATCCATCTATATTCCTTGTTTTCCAGTTTATTACTCCTATCACCCCATTCTAAGTGATCTATTAGTAGTATCTATCACTCTAAATTTAAATTGATGTGAGGACTCAGTCTCAGAACTGTGCTTAGCTAGGGAATTGTTCATTATACCCCTCCTAATATCAGAATTATGTTTAAAAATTCTCTCCTTCAGACATCGTTCCCACCATAAAAACTTTGACAGTTCCTACAAGTAGCAAGATATGCAATATAACTGGTGTTACAATTAGCAAAATATTTAAAGGAAAAAACAATATTAGTCAGAGGATGTATAAAATCAGTATCCCTTTCAATAAAATCACAGCAACAGCAGTTGAAACAAGGATGGGTACCATATTTTGTAGTTTTACTACATCTAATATTATTACGTTTATCTTTGTAACACAACTGCTGTTTGAGATTAGAACAATTACAGTGTGTAAACATAGGTTTGTTACCAATAAATCTGTGTTATTCTGGCATAGCTCTTAATATTCCCCTGTTCTCCATAAGTATTCTCTTAATCCCATCACTACATCTACCAAAAGTGGTTATATACCATATAACATTTTGTTTTTCAGTGGTAGTGGGAGCTGGTGCCATTTCTCCCAAAGTGTCTCAAAAAATATGGTTTAGCTGTAGAATTCCTCGATGCTGAAACATCCTGTTTAATATTAGTCAACATTCCTGATTCATAACATCTCTCAGCAAATGCATCTACTGTTTCATCAGTCTGTCATAAAAACTCAGTATTTTGAGTACTGAGCCTACTGACACGTGTCATTTGTGCTTTGGCAATACCTTTAAATACATGTGAAGGGTACATACTTCTTCTATGTGAATATCTGTTCCTATGCACATCCTTCTCAAAAACTGAAGTTTGTATATTGGATCTATCATAACTAATAACATCTTAAAAATTCTATGTTATCAGGAGAGTTACTCATAGAAAGTTTTAAGAAATCAGTACTATTATTCAAATAGTTCACAAATTCCATTAAATCAACATCACTACCCTCCCAAATAAAAAAAAAAATACATCACCCACAAACCTTTTAAAAAAGGTACCCTATTTGTATAGCACTCAGGACCATTACAATTTTTCTCATTTTCCCATCCATTAAAAACCAAAGTTGCATAGGTATGTGCTACGGGGGTACCCATGGCAACCCCTGAGACTTGATGATAAAACCTGTTGTCAAAAATAAAAATATTATTTTCCAAAACAGCCCCCAGCAATTTACATATAGTTTCAATCAGTCTACCTGATAAATAACCATACTTATAGAATTTCTCTAATAAAAGAGATTTGATAATCATTGGGTACCACAGTAAATGATGATTTTATATCAAGTACTACAATTAAGAACTGTGCACAAGCTTTAGCTCTAAACCACAGGCTTAATTGTTGTAAAACGTTGGCAGTATCTCTGATATAGCTTTTAACATACTTATGATAACCACTCAAAACATTTTGTAGCTGTATAGATATAGGTTCAGTAATCCAACCCCTCCCAGAGATAATAGGTCCCATGGGGGGGGGGGGGTTCCTTATAGACTTGTGAATTTTGGGCAAGCCATATACAACTGGTATTACAGGATGGGATACTGTAAAATAAGTGAAAAGTTCTACTGAAATATCATGCATCGTTTGTAAGTTATACAATAACATATTAAGATTATTAATATATCCATCAACCTGCACACTAGTTATCGCCTTGAAAGCCATTTCATCAGTTAAAATTAGATGTATAGATGTTAAATAATCAGCTTTATCCATAACAATTGACCCTCCTTTGTTGGCTTCTTTCAACTCAATATCAGTATTAGCCTGTAAATCACATAATGCTCGTTATTCTTCGTGTTAGATTAAAGACATGTTTAAATCTATCACGTTCATAAAATTGCAGTATCTGTATTTCACAGATATCATGAAAAACATTTACTACTGGATGGCTAGTTGGAACAAAGGTATGTGCTCAATTACAAATATTATGAGGCAAGGTATCAGAATCACCAAAAATTAATTTTATTTCTAAATTATGCGTAAAAAGTTTAAAATCTGTAAGTGCATTAGTTAACGTGTCAATGGTTGCAGGTATAAACTTCAGTCCTTTTTGTAATAAGGACAAGTGATGCAAAGTTAGCTGCATACTAGATGAATTAACAACAGATTGCGCTATAGTACCTAATTTCATGCTTTGTTCCACGTTCTGGGGCCGCTGTAACTCCTCTCTCTGTTCCTCTGTTGTGAACGTCCTGTGGATGTAGCACACTTCTTCTGTATTACTTCCTCTGGCAATTTCAGCTGATCAACTTGTTTGGACTGCTAAAAACCTGAAGTAGGAAGGATTTCCTGAACAATGGCTGGTGTTCATCTCACTGAACTGCCTGGAATAGATGAAGCCTTGGAGTTAGCCAGTGTTAAGGCAGACCTAGTATCATGTTGCTCAGTAACAACCTCCTGATTGGTAGTTCCATTAGCAGTGTGTGTGTGGACACAGCTGCTAATTGAGCGATTGGTTCAATGGTGCTCAGTGGAGTACTGACATCATCCAATGCTCTCACAGAATTGGTATCCATGGTTGTCCTCCAACTCACTTCCTTGGTAACCTCATTCCGTTTATCATTCTTCAGTCAGAAGAAAATATGGCCATTATTAAAATCATTGAAATCTCTATGTAACTTCCGAAGCTTAATGGCCTCAAGATTTTTATCATAATTGGATAATCTGTCCAATAATTTATTGTAGTCCATAATATATTTTGAAAAACAGACTGAGTTAGACATTTCACACTCTAGTTTAGTAATTTCCTCCTGTAGCTCAGATTCAACATTAGAAAAGTACTTGTTCATAAGGGACATATAGTCCAAGCCAAGTTTTATGTTCAATTCCTGCCATTTTTTCAATAAAGTAGGTTATGTGTTTCCAAAGGATGGCATTTTGAGGACGTGGAGCTCTCGTGGTACAATCTCTAATTCCAAGTAAGCTAGGAAACTGTACTACTGCTATTGCAGCATTGTAAACCTCTGTACCTTCCATTCCAGAGAGACCAATGATTGTAAAAAGTCCACATTTAAATCGTCATTAGTCTGAGGATGTATGTTGTTAGCATCCCGAATATATTTCAATAAAGGATTCTGCCGAACCAAAAGCAGTTGACTGAAGGTAGAATACATTTTCAGAATAAAAATAAAATGGCCATGTGTTGATGTGATGTGTTGATGTTGATGCATCTCTCTACCTAGTACTGCCTACCAGAATCCTGCTCTGATGATAACAGTTATATAGATGGCAAGAAACACCGCTGAATATCAGTGATGTAGGACAAGGATAGGAGCAGCCCAAGCACCTATCATGCCAGCCAGTCCTGACTTAAAGGAAGTTTGTCTCAATCAGTGTTATTAAACAGAACTATGCAGAGTAGTCTTTTTGTAAAAGTAATCCTATTAAAACAATAATAATAAAATAATAAAAAATGGGATATGAATGAAAGTACAACACTTACAAAGGTACTTTTATAAGTGGGACAGTCACAATTTACCTAGGATTCCTAAGAAAAAATTTAAAAGGTTAAGGAATATACCCCTCCCTCAAACCGTGCTGCTGTGTACACCTGTAGGTCATTCACCTACAGTGGAGACTACAGTAGAATTGTAAGAGCATTTTTTTTTTCTGTGTGATGCCCCTGTGAATGGATTTTATCTCTGACTGGCATCTTAAATAGGGATTTAGCTTAGGTTGTGGGCAGCAGTCTGACTTCAAAAGTGCAGCATAGTCTTAACTCCCACACAGATCAGCTCTAAAAAGATTAGAGAAACCAGAGATGCAAAGTCATTTCTCTCCTGAAAGGTAGAACAAGCAGACTATGTATATACTTCCTGATGAAGAAATATGGAGAATAGTAACTCATCTAGAGTTTTGATCATGAACAAAATAATTCTGGCAAGTTCAAGGTTCAATGTCATCCTTACTGTGGTAGAACTGATCTTTGGAAACAGAGTCTGTTGGCATCTGTGTGTCTGGAAGACAACCTTGCCTCAGAAGACAGCCAAGATTCAACATGGTCTGGGTACAAATTCAAAATATTGTCCTTTAATGTGTAATCTCTGTTTTTGCTCCACTCAGCATGATTCCAGTTTCAGAACATAGCTTCTACACAGCATTGCCCCTCTGGGCTGTCTTCTACTGCCACATGATCTCTGAATCTTAAATTAGTCAACATTGCCCCTTTGGATATACTCATGTCACCCGTGGGTTACTGTGGTCTTAGAATACTGCTCAGCATTACTGCTTTGAACCTACTTCTGCTGACAAACATGAATGCATTAATTGCTTTATTTATTTATCCTCTGTAAAGGTTACACTGTTACACTGTTCTAGAACTTTGGCTTGTGAGGAAGAGCAATGCAGAATTCCTGGGATCAGCTTAACTATATACTCACAGCAAAATCTGATCACTTTGGAAGTAGTGATCCGAGGTTCACTTTAGATGCCAAGGGGGACCCTAGACTTCATCCATCCACTACTCCTTTTTCCCATATTTGCTCATGGTGTTGGGGTGTCACTTCAACAGTGGCAATCATCTAGAGTCAGTGTTCACACTGGCCTTCATCATCATATTTAAGAGAACTACACTAAAGCAGTTCGGTTTCTTACTGTCCACAAAGCGGGTATAGATGTGCTTAAGATGGGACAGCACTCTTCAGAAAACACCAAACAGCTCATAGTACAACATTTTGGTATTGGGTCATTCTCCTGCGTCAGAGCAGTTCCTAACTCATATTGCTGAAGTGAATCAGATGTCTTCAAGGTGGCATGCTTCAGACAGAGAGTCATCCTTAGATATATAAGGATCTTTCTGCTATCAAAAGGAAAGCCATAGTCAAACAGCTGCATTGCTTTTTCATTTATTTGTTAATTAGATAAACTCACTCAAAAGTGTCCCTTTTAATGGGACACCTGGGAAAATTGTCAGGTTAAATGATTTATTTTGAGTCTCACAACAGGCAAATGAAGGTGGAAAAACTCAAACTCTGTACCCTTGAATGTAGGAAGTAGCTTGTTAGTGACTCATAGCCTTAATCTTTTGTACTACCTGCCAGTCAAATTACTAGCTTACAAAGTGAAAGTCAGAAAGAATAAGGTTTGCCATTCTCTTTTCGATAATGTAATACAATAGTTCCTCTAACAGATCAGCTTTCATGCCAAAGAAAGTAGCATGGATATAATGAAAGATGATGACTAATTTCATGCCAGTTTTCCCTTATGTTTAGGCCCAAAATTTACCATGTAGACCCACAGCAGTCCTTCTGTCCCTCAACTGTTTTTTTTGTTTGCAGGAGTCAGTTAACCTACTTCAGGACATCAAGCTTGAATATATGGTGCATTATCTGATACTACACATATGTTTGTTAGAGACATGAATGAAGGTTTTGTGAGAAGTTGTTGAAGCAGTCTCTTGTGTCATATGCTGTTATTGTATATTTGAAAATAATCAGGACACTTTCCATTGTAATTAACATATACTCTTTCAGTACATGTCAATATATTTTTGAGCTACAAATGTTTATTAATACAAGTGCTAATAACACTTTTTTTATTTTTATACTTGTGCAGGACAGAGCTTCTCATAACATTGATTAATAGCCTCTAGGCCCTCCTTCTGAGAGAAGGCATGGCATTCTTGTATTTTTCCTATGTGGCTGCAGCTCACAGTAAGAAAAAGTGATATTACCAGGGGTGATTGATGGCTTAAAAGTTAAATGGGACTGCAGGGAATGATTGAATGGGTGAAGGTAACTGAAATGAGATGAGACTACCTCACTGCATGGATAACTTTGAGGAAAGTTACATTGTAAAATAAATAGCTGATTATATACAGCTGTACACATGTAGATATTTTGTTTCTAGCATTAATAAAAACATCATCCCCTTTGCAACCACTGCCCAATTACAACAATGGCACTTAGGCAAACGTGTGTTTGTAATACTGCTTAAAGGAATGTACTTAGTTTTTTTTTCAGAGATTAAAAATGATGGAAACAAGTTCCCCAGTCCTACCCCAGTAACCACAATAGTACTTGGAACAGAAGAAATGTTTTATTGTTGAATGCAATAAATACTTGCTATGTAATATACTGCAGCTTATTCCCAGCAGCATGCAAATATACACGTCCTTGTAACAGACACAGCTGAACTGCCTGTGGTAATGTGACACTGCTGAACTGTCTGTGGTAATGTGACACCTCTGAACTGTCTGTGGAATGTATGTCATTCTCTCCAAAGATAACACTGAAAGGCTATGTGTAGGGGTGTGACAGGGTCCACTCCTTAAAGGACAACTGCAACCACAGACTCAAAAACATGTTTATTTCATCATGGTTTGGTGTTTCCTACATTTTAACACCACTCTGGAACTATTTAGAGCTTTTTAGATATTTTTATATGCAATTTCTGACTCTAACCACATGGGGTCTGGCATCTTGAAATAATTTTGACTGTTTAGTCTGCCTCTAGGTATCCCAGAATGCATTGTTTGTCTCCAAAAAAATTGCATCAGTTCTGCCACATTTTCCCTAAAGCTCCTGTCAGTGCACTGATTTTACAGGCATTCACTGCTGTGTTATAGTCACCTACTTTTGGTTAAAATGTTATCCTTTTTCAATTACTACTTCAAATACAAGCAGTGCAAATGCTACAGAACAGAACTGAAAAGTGCATTTTATCGCTCTTTCTTCTTAGAAATGCTAACTTGATTTCTTTTGTGAAGGCTGAAATCTAGTTCTTCAAGGTATCTCTCCCCCTTCACACCTACCTTCCCTTGCTGTCAAAGAGCTAAGGGTAATTTGACCCATTATCTGCATATGACTGACAGTTCAGTGCAAGTGATCAGACTACTGTACTGTTTTCTTGTAAGCCTTTCCTTCCTTACAGTGGGAGACTTTTTTTGTTGCACTTCTCCTGTCAAATTTAGAACCAAGCTCCATAGCCCTGAAATAATCACTGTTTTGCAAAGCATCAATCTCCCACTTATTTTTCCTTCCTGTTTGGTAAATAGCTAACAATCATGCACTATAAACGCAAAATATTTCACAGACTTGCATGACAGCACCCACATGCATTTTTAAGTGGTAATTTAAGAAAATTATAGTATTGTATACTTCTTGTAATCTGATATAGGGCTGATTAATTGTGACAGACATCTGCTTCTTATGTGAAACCATGCAATTAATGTCTACACATGGTCATTGCAAATTTATGCTCTTAGTTTTTGCAGCTGTTACTGTGCTTCTGCCTGTACTTTGTCACATATCGGTAGGGCTCTTCAGAAAAGTGAGATTATAGTTTGACATTTTTGATAGGTTAAGAGTGGGCTGGGCAAGGCAGTTCTAACATCACAATGTGGGAGGTCCACTGGCTCTTCTATACAGCATGCAAATCAGGCGGAGATTACATCACTTTGAGGGAGAAAACGTCCCGGTAGCTAGAGCAAGAGCTCTGGCAGATGTGACATCATAATTTCAGAGCCAGCTAGAGGTTTTTCAACTTGGTTTTTAAAGTGAAAGTAAAACAGTATGGAAATGTAGGAAGCCTAACAGGGAAAACAGTTGAGTGGATTATTTTTTACAGCTGCATGGGTGATTTTTTGAGGCTGTATCAATGAACAATGACTAAAAGAGATAGTAGGTTGAGCAATCTGCTTTAATATCCCATTTTGTCCTTTAATAGTATTCATGTGGTGTAGCTTCAGATCACTTGCGGAGGACCTGCTTTTGCAAGACACTGTGAAAGAAGTTAGAAATGTTGTATTTAACTAAATAACAGCAAGCACAGCATACTTTAAACTCCCAGTATAAAAAAATACATGCTGAACATAGTATTGCATTTCCTGGTAGAAGCTGCAATATAATACTAAAATATTATACTAAATAAATCATACGTGTGTGTATAAAAATGTTATATATAATAGTTGTTCAGTGTTTAACTACTAGGAGAATCAGCTTATCTAAATTGTTGTTATGATTACATTTGTAGTGCATGGAGTTTGCTGATTATGCTCTGATATTCATAAAAAGGCAAACCTGTCTGTGCCAACGTGGTATGTGATCCAATGTTGTCTATTTTCATTGGATTCAACACATGGGCTGTGAGATCTAACCAGATCTGATGTTGGCACTAACTCTGACGTTTCTTCAGTTCCAGGGTCCTGACTCCTCTCCTGTCCATAATTCCCTGTACTCCACCTTAAATACCTTAGATCTCATTTGACACCAAAGACTTTGGATGTGTTCTCGGACTCATCTCTTGGTGTGTATCCTTTTTGGATTTCAGCCTTTTTCTCCGTCCCTGTCAAGAGTTTTATACTCTCTAGTATTTTATTAGAGCATGTCTTTTTGATAGGGCTTAGTATAAATATTTTAGATTTGTAGTAGGTTAGTTATATAATTTGATAAGGGTTGTGAGCATTGTTATTGCTCCTTTTACTATAGTTGTTAGGAGACCAAATCTTTAGTGGTGTGTCTTTGCAATGTTGGCCTCACAAAGTTTCAAGACATGCTCTCAATGAGGCATACACTGCCCCCAAAGTTCCCAATTTAATCTGCATATATTGTTTGGGTGCTCCCCATTTAGACTCAGATTGTCAATCTTGTGCATCTTTTAGCACAAGGACTCTTCAAACAAAAATAGAGAAACTTGTAGTTAAAGACCTTAAAGTTAACGTCAAAGGCCCCCAACAGACAGGGGCTTCACCTTGAGTAGGATCTTCTGCCAATGTCTCTCCAGCTATCAAGCTGGACAAGTCTAAGGCCAAGGAGAAATCTAAGGAGATAGAAAAGAACAAAGAAAAAGAGAAGAACAAACCTGAAAAAAGTGACAAATCTGTATTGTAAGTGTCCAGGAAACATTCTCTGGATCCAATGATACCGGTTGGATCAGATCTGAAATCAGTTTCTTGGCTCCATTACTCTTCTCCTTGGAGTCACTGGAAAAAGTTAGCCCAAGGCTCCATTCCCTGATTCTCCAAGAAAAAAGATACTCTAGACCACCCTCGGTGGCCTCTTCCTCCTGGTTGTCCTGAAGCCTTATGGAAGAGGATGTTGACAGGATAATGATGAAGTTTCTCAAGATCCACATCCAGCTTTGGGTTCTCTTGGTACTGTTTACTGGGAATGTACTGAGTATTGGTCCTACCCCCCTCCTTTTCTCTCTCTCTAGTACTGGTCCACCTTACACTGGAACTGGTCTCTCTGGTTCCATCCTGCACCAAGGCATCTTCATTGGCATTGACAGTCTTAGTTACTTAAACCCTGGAAGCATCCCAATCTCTCTCAACATTGATACATTTGGATTTAGAGAGACTTGGAGCCAAAGCATTGATGCCAGGGTTCGAGGGGTTTGGTCGACACTGATATTATCAAAGCTATCCCTACCCCTTAGGGCCTTGGCTTTTGGCAGCTCAGATCTGAGATTGACTTCAGAGTCAATGTGCATAGGTACTCTGAGATCTTCCTTATCCTTGGACAGGTGTAGGTCCTCAGAAATGATTGCAGCTTCAGCCTTTGATGCTTTCCATAGGGCTATAGCTATGCCTAAGGAGAAGGCCCCCCCATCCAGTTTGGTGCCACCCAAACCCCAACAGGATTCTGCCTCTTTTTCCCATCATGATTTCAGACAGAGACAGTCAGAATCTCTGGCTTCTGAAATCCCATACAATATTAGCTCCCAGTCTGATTCTGAACCTTATGATCTCCCACCAGAAACAGTTCACAAGAAACAGACATGCAAATGGAAGCACATAGCCTCATCTCCTAAGTCCTTCATAGAAGACATTGATTTGGTTTTAGGTGAAGGGTCTCCCCAGTCTCCATTGGAAGACATCACCTTTGGTGAGATCCTTGAGTTTCTGAGACAGATAGGATGATGGTCTACCCAGGATCCTTCACCCGATGAGTTGGTGTTGTTGGAAGCTTTTATTTCCAGCTCAGTATTGTCCTGGTTGGTACCAACTGTTGACTCCCTCATCAATCTTATGGCTTGACAGGGATGGAAGGACCCTGATGTGGTGGACCCAATATCCAAGAAAGCAGACAGGATATTGGCGGGTCTGAAAGAGAAGAAATTTTGGAGCAAAGGTCCATTCTCTGGAGATTCTCTCATGGTAGCAGCTGCCACAAAAGAGGAATTAACTGAAAAAATTCCCCTGTTCATCCTCCTAACAGGGAGTCTAGGCTGATGGACAGATTTGGGAAAGGGCATATGCCTCAGTGACTTTTGATTGCAGATCACGGAATTGCTCAGCTCGTATTACTACATTTCAGAAAGATTTGACCAAGGAGCTCTGTAAATCTCTCTTGAGTATCTCTCCTCTGCATGTTCAGAAGACAGTGAACTCACAGCTATCTATCCTACAGTTGATCTCCAATGTAGCCATGTGACTGCTCTACAACACAGCCGATAGCACACACCGGCTTCATCATATGCTGTCATGCCTGGATGTGACTTTGTGACTTTGTGGAAAGCTTTAAGTCAGCCTTCGTAAATGCCCTCTACAATGGATCCATGCTTTTTGGACTCAAAGTTAAAGACACTCTTGTCAGGAGTCAGTAGGATGGCAAGACTCTCTGCAGTGGGACTCTGTTTTTTCCACTCCACAAAGATCCTTCTCTAGGAATCAGAAAATGGGGAAAAAGATGTGTTTCTGTAAATCACAGAGCCCTTAACATGATTCTCCTGGTGATAGACCTCCTTGTGGCAGAGGTGGAGGTAAGTCAAATGAATGCTGCCCTAGGGGTGGAAATGGCCCACATAACCATGGCTTCCTTGGTCTTTTTTTTATGAGCCCTACTAGTGCTCTTGAATGGCTGCCTGACTGCTGCAGTCTGGAGGCAGTTGGGAGGGCACTTGTCTTTACACACACTAGCCCAGCAAAGTGTAATCACATATTCGTGGGTACTAAATTTAATTTCCAGAGGCTATTTGATTCTTTTTCCCCCTTCCTCTTCAGAAAAAGAAGAATGTTTCTGATTTTCCACCTAGTAACTGGAAACCAGCAGCAGTTGAACTTTCAAAACTACTAGAAAAAAAGAGTTATCCAACCAGTCCCTCAAGACCAGTTAGGATCCAGAGTCTATTCAAAGTTCTTTTTGTGCCAAAGAAGACGGGGGACCTCAGACCCATTTTGGATCTCAGTCTTCTAATCAATTTGTAAAACAGACAAAATTCTGGATAGTCAGGATTCAGTCCATATTGCCTCTACTGAGAAAGGATGATTGGATGTGCTCAGTAGATCTCCAGGACACTTACTATCATGCAAAGATAGAGAAGCACTTCAAAAGATTCCTCCATTTCCATCTGGGAGCCAATCACTATCAGTTCAGAGCCTTGACTTTTGGCCTCACTACAGTACCCAGGGTGTTTATCAAGATAATGGCAGTGGTGACAGTGCAGGTGCATCTGCTAGGGATCCAAGTTTTCCTCTGTCTCATTGATTGGATCCTAACTGCTACCTCTGAGCATCTGCTGCTATGCCATCCGGATCTTGTGCTCCAACTGTTACAGGATTTAGGGATAACAGTAAATCTTCCCAAGTGTCATCTGACACCAACCCAACAAATAGAATTTATAGGATGCCACTTCAATACCAGCCTACAGATTGCCAGTATTCCTCATACCAGAATTTTATCATTACGTCTAACTGCCATGCAGTTGCTTTATTATCCTTCACCTCCAGCAAGACTGACATTGTGCTACTTAGGTCTATTAGCATCCATGATAATGATGGTTCTGATGACCAGATACCAGATGAGAGTACTTCAATGGACTCCAGCAGTGTAATAGTCTCAGAATATTTACCCATTACATACAAATATCTGACTCACTCAGATCTGCAGACAGCACATTGCATCCTTTTCAGTAACTGAGGGACACCCATCCCACATGGACTTACCAGTAGCAACACTAACCATGGACACTTCCCTTCTCAGCTGGTTGGGCATTTCGAAGGGGGGATGGTCCAAGGTACATGGTCACCCATACAGGCCAACCTTCACATTAATATATTGGAGATGAAGGTAGTCATCCTATGATTGCAGGCATTTAAAAATCTCTACCCCAAGGGTGTGACCTCCATACAGACAGACAATATGACAGTTGTATACTACATCAACAAACAGAGAGAAAGCTGTTCTTATGCACTGTGTCGTGAGACCATGAGGGGTTGGTAGTAGGCGATGTCTTCATACTACTTTCTGATAGCAACACATATCCCAGGATCATACACTGTTTTAGTAGACAGATTGAACAAGATTATCCGGACTTCTATCAAGTGGTCCCTCAATCTAACAGTGGCAACTTTCATTTTCTGTCATTGGGACCAACATTGCCACATATCTCAACAACAAATTGCAGCAGTTACTTTGCCCTGATCCTCCACAGGGTCAATCCTGAGGGATGCCCTGGTCCACAATTGGCTTCTAGGTCTCCTGTATGCTTTTCCCCCCTTGTCTTCAATTAACAAGTTCATCCAAGAAGCAAGACAGTGCAAAGCCAAAGTTGTACTCATCCCCTTCTGACCCTGACAAACATGGTTCCCCTTCCTGTGATCCCTACTAGTTTATCCCCAATGGATGTTGGATCATTATTCCAATCTTCTAACTCACCCTTATGGATTGCCTCCTCTGGACCAGAAGTCCATGAAACTAACATCATGTTTTCCAGTTTTTAACACAGCCAGAGATGTCAGGGTTCCCACTACAGCTGTCAAAATTATATTGGCTTTTTAGCAACCAGCCAGAACAAAAGGTATATCATAGCAAAAGGAACAGGTTTTTCTATCTTGGCTGCTTCCAGTGTATTGGACCCATTCTCAGGATCTGTTCCATCCATCTTAGAATTTTTATCAGAACTCTTTGACAAAGGCTACAGTTATTCCACTATCAAAGTTCAAATGGCAGCTATGTCAAACTTCCACACTGGCCATAATGGTTCTTTCACAGCTTCCCTAAAGACCCTTTTGAACCTGCAGCCACAGAAGTTCTAAGTTGTAAGAAGTTCTGACATGGAAAACAGTTTTAGTGGTGGCAATTATGTCAGCCAGGTGAGTTTTGGAATTATAGGCACTTTCATACAAACCTCCATATCAGATGTTTCACAAGGACAGAGTTTCTCTGAGAACTTAGGAGTCCTTTCTCCCTACAGTGGCATCTGAAGCAAACCTAAATCAGTCACTAAACTTACCAGTATTTTTTTCCAAATACTCAAAGAAGTGTAAATATATTTTACATTTAATTAGATATTCATCGTCAACTCAGATCTTATCTTCATAGAAAAAACAAATTCAGGAAATCTGATCAGTTATTCATTGCCTTCTCAAAGCCAAAATTAGATAAATCTATCATTAAATTTACCCTTTCAAGATGGTTGTCAGACTGCATTTCCATTGTATATAACAAAAACAAATTGGTTCTACAATCTAAGCCTAAAGCTTACTCGACCAGAGCAATATCTACTTCTAGAAGGCTTCCCATTGATTACATTAGTGCTGTGGCAACTTGGTCCACAGTCCATACTTCTGTGTCTCATTATAAACTGGATATACACTTTAGATCACGTTCTTCTTTTGGTTCCACCATCCTTAGGAATATCCTTCCTTGAAACCACCCAGACAGACAGATTGGGAATTTGTCCTATGTGCTGCATGGATGAAAATAGACAACATTAGATATGAAAGTTATGTATTTACCATAACAATAGATCCATGTTGTCTGCTTTTCATCTGGTTCAACGTCCCTCCCTCCTTCCCCTCCCTGAATTGACACATATGGCTTTGGGCTGACCAGTTCATTGCTATTCAACTCCCTGTTTGTGAACAGTCCTGTCCTGACTGTTGCTTTCTCTCCTCCTCTATGTTCCAGTTGCAACTATTTTCATATTTACTCTGTTTTAATGCATTTGTGTTAGACTAGGGTAAACTTGATTTGATGTATTTAGGGTGGATTACAGGGAATTATGGGTAGGGAAGGAGTTAGAGGTCTGGAACCAAAGAAGTTTCAGAGTTGCTGCCGAGGTTGGATTTGTTTGGATCCAGCAACCCATGTCTACTAAGAATTATGATCATGTCACCGATGATAATCTTAAATTATGTGTTCCTGACATGGATGCCAAGAGTCATCTCTTAAACTTCACTCTCAAGGTGGTTTCAACCAGCATTCTTCTGTCTGGATTCCTTGCGGAAAATGTCCAGGCTTCCTCTATTTATTCTGTACTGTCTTTACTTTTGGTGCAGTACACTCTAATGAACTGCTGCTCTGGGCACAAATTGCCCCTGTATTGAGAGGCCAAATTATTCGATTGACAGAGCTACTGCCCTCCTTTTATACAGATTCTTTATGGCATAAGTCCTCATTGACAGCAATTCCTGTGAGTAGCTTTACTACTTAATATAAAACTGTAGCTGTCTGTCTTAATTGTTCTTTAATTACAAAAATACTCTATATCAGTGTTATTCACATTGTTTCCCTTGAGTTTTACAACATTTTGACATATCATCATCAAACTCCTTTTTATATGAGGCCTTGGTGTTGTGACAAGTGTCACCATCTCTCCCGATTGAGTACCACTCTTCCCCCTTCTTTGACAGTCATGCCTGACTGTCGTTGGTCTTCTCTCATAAAGGCAATAAGGAGATGCTTGACATTGAAAGATCCTTGAATAATACAGAGGTGGTGATTGCAGGAGCATCTATAACTAAACAAACAAAATTGAATTGTGTGTTTTTTAATGGGCACATCACATGACATGGGTAGCTACAAACCATTGCTGCAAATGGATGTTGAGCAGAAATATTCTTGATGTGATGACCCATCTGAGCAAAGGGGTAAAAAGGATGCACAGACAAACTAGTCAATAAAAACTGCAAGACTCAACCAAGCTAGAGTCTTCACTGTGCAACACGTTAAACCTAATGTAAGAGAGGTCAATAAAATACATGCAAATGATCTCTTCAGAACATACAAGTGTTTCGACTACATTATTTCTGAATGCCCATGATGTTTTTTTAATTTTTGAGTTTTATGGATACATTCTGGCCAATAAAGCCAAACCCCACTGGCTGTTTGACATGTTTTTTTTTCTTTTGACTTTTTTCTTTACTTTGTCAGTACAGCATAAGTGGATTGTCTGGCTATGCTTTAGAAAGACAGGGTTTAAAACCCAGCCTGATGCCCATAATCATTATTACCACCCCCAGAAATCTGTGGTGACCTGAACTGGAACTTAACAGATGGAAGTAGGTTCTGTACTTCCTGCAAGGTGGGTGAGGAAAGGTATTAGAGACTTAAAGTGTATAAAATGGTACCTGAGATCAGAGATCAGTACTGGGTGGAGCTGAAAACAAAGGTAGAAAAATATTAGACACCTGGATGGGTAGGTTTTCTACACTGGGGGTGAATAGAAATAGTTAATACAATGATTCTTCTGCATATATAGTACTGTGGGTGGAATACAGAAATCAGTTCACTAAGTAAGATTATGGGGGAGGGTATCCAACTGATGTGAGGATATATTTGTGGGGAAAAGCTAAAGATGAAGGACCACAAAGGATAGGTAGAGGACTCACAGGAAAGTGGGAGGATGGGAAATGCCAAATTTCAGGCAATATATAACTACTAGAAATATTGTACAAAAGCTCAGAGGTGCAGAAAATTAAAATTTCTCAAGGGCTGCCTGGGAAAAAGAGCTGGAAGGTCAGAAATAAGACAATGAGTAAGGCAGAGGACAGTTCTGAAAAGATGCTACATAGGCTGTTAGGCTGTAAGTTGCAATTTATAAACAAACAAAAGGAGCTGAAAAACTAAGCACTATGGGTGAGCTGCTCAAAGCATCTGAAGGATGGACATTTGGTAACACAGTGTTAAACAGGAGCTGCCCTGCAGTGCTCTCCATATGAATAAATGAAGCAAGAGACCCAGGGAAGCAAAGAAGATTAAAAACTATAATCTGCAAGATAAAATGAAGGTTGAGCCTTGAATGTCCACAAAACTTGAGAAAAGGAAGGTAAAATGGGGAAAAGAAGATTGCTGCAGGAATGCAGAATGTCAAGGCACAGGTTACGTTGCTAAAAATATGGCAGAGATGAAAGAAATGAGGAGATCCCTGCAAGATAACTTAGCCACAAATGAGAAGAGGTTAGCAGAGCTGCATGAGGCAGTTAATAAACATACTGGGATTATCCAAACATTGATCAACAAAAAAAAGAATGTAAAGTGAGGGCAAAAGCAGCAGATGTGAGGATCAAGTGCCTGGAGGAAAAAGCTGTACAAAGTATGAAGAAAAACTTAAAATTTCTGACGTTATGGAAAAGTTTGAAAGAGGTGATTGAAAGGAGAAGATGAACGACTTGCTAGTACAGTAGATGAATATGTAAAAAATGAAAGAGAAGGTGTTGGTACCAATAACGCATGGAAGATGGCACGTAAGATGAACAAACAATCCTTTTATTAGAAACAGATGGGAAAAAAAACTGAAAAAGTTTTCGTCAGCACAGTGTCGAACTTCTTCAGACAAACACTGTTAATTCAATTAAACAAATTGGTTTAAAAGAACAGTATCAAGCTCCTATTTCATATAAAATCTTGTAAAACAAGATTCTACAACTCAAAAGACTGTCGTTACTTTAAAAAAATAATAATTAATTAATACAAGGTACATACAGTTTCGTTTTCATATTAGTTTTGCATCCCTGTATCAAAAATTATTGTCAAGTCCGACTGGTAATTTGTCTAATGTAAATGTTAGTTTAGAGTCTTTAAAAATGTGAATGAATGTATACAAATAAATACATGGGACATGTATACTACATTACAAAGAATGACTTCAAACAGTTCTCCCCTACCTATCTGTGTTTTCTATTAAATAGTGTCCCTACACTATAGTATTAGCTATTTACATTTCCAACTAGTAATTGTGGTAGTTTTACTTGGAAAATGTATCTATAATAGGGGTGAACGTTAAGAGACAACATAAATTCTGATAATCTAAACTCTTAGTCTGTTTACCTAAGTAAACTTGTAAGTTTCAATATACAAGTAATAGAGCATACTTCGTTTAGCCCTGGATCCCTACAAGCCATTAAACGAAGTTGCCAACCTAACTCTTTCTTTTCAAGTTTTAATCTCAACAGATTTTCATGAACCACATTTTTTGCCTCCTCTCTCTGTTTTTTTTTCAGTTTCCTTTCTAATAGTTTTTCATATTTGTGCGGATTTGTGTCACCTCTTTATCCAGTGTTAAACAAGACCAATATTTTCTGACTATTTTACAAATTTCAGGTGCTTCTGGGCAGAAGGTGAATATAAATGCTGTAGTAAATCTAAATCATTAATATTATCACACCTCATACCTTGTGCCTCACGGTTGTCAACCTGATAAGTGAAGACAGGCACAAGTTGTATTTTCAAGATGGCTAAAATTTCTTTCCTTTTCAAAATAATAAAATAAAAAAAGTTCCTTAAATGAACTAAGATAACCCCTGTGTGAAAACATCAAATATAAGTTTTCACTTTAAGGTAGGTGTAAAAAAAGTACTTTTCTGTGAATTTTTTAAAATATATCCTCCTGGGTCTTGTTAAGTTCAAGTCCCTAGTAAAAATAAATATATATCTAAAAATATCTTCTATACTATAAATATTGGTGTTCCAAAGCCCTATTTAAGACATGGGTAGTCTCTCTTTAGAATAATGTCTAATAACTGTTCTACAGTTGCATCTATCACTTGTGGCTCCTTTAGACCCAATAAATTCAACTACCCATTGGGTGCCTAAAATGGTCAAAAGGAGAGGAGATGTCAAATACTTATTTTGTATATCTTCAAAAAAGACCATGAGTCTTTAAAATATGTTCATAGTTAAATAATGATTTTGTTCAGTACTGATTAATCCATCAATGAACAAGTCATTAATGAACAGTTAGATGTTATGATACACTTGATTTAATTGCTGTTGTGTGTTAAAAACTACTAGCTACATGTAAGTCATTGGTTGGAACATTTGAGTTCCCAAACATGATGTTCAGATTAAGCTTACGGGTAAACATTTTGAAATCAATTAAAAGCTCAACTATATTACAGTTATTGGTAGGCACAAATGTGAGACCTGCAAAAAAAGTTCAACTAACACCTTGTCAATGCAATCTGTAGTTTTTTTGTTGTTGTTGTTGTTGGCCTTCCATTTGCCATTCAGTGTCATCCACTGGGTCATGGTTAGGATTTAAATCACCCATCTCCTCTGTTACATAATTACTTTCCATAATTTCAAAGTCCAAGTCCAAGTTTGGGACATTTCAGTAGTATCCTTAGTACTATTTATCCAATAGTATGACCAGAGTGGGTCTCGGTTTTTACTTTAATTAAAGGTAGTTTTTGTTTCCGCTCCATTTGTTTGGGAGGCTAACCCTTCCTATATGCTTTTAAGGAACCCCTAGCCAGTGTTTGTCTGAAGAAGTTCGAATAAAAGGATTGTTTGTTCATCTTACTTCGCTTTGTGGATATTACTTGAAGAAGTGCCACCTTCCATGCGTTATTGGTACCAACACCTTCTCTTTCGTTTTTTATGTAGTGTACTACAGTTCGGTTTGGTTCAATAGATAAACATACCCAATGATGAACTGAGACCAGAAGGAGTGCACAGAACAGTATGGCAGACACAGAGAGAGGGGGCTTAAAGACCAAGAGCAATACTAATTAGAGTCCAGGCATGTGAAACAAAAGAGAAAATTCTGAGTGAAATTTGAAAACTAGGCAAAAGCATTCCAATAAATGGGGGTAAGATATACTTTCATCATGATTACTCCTATGAAATGAGAAAAAAAAGAATGCCAGTTATCAGACAGCACTGAAAATAGGGATAAAATGGACAATGGACCTGCCTTGTGTTAATGAGGATCTACCTACAGAGGACAGTTAAAACATTTGTAGACCCCAAAGCAGCAAGTAACTTTCTACAAAAGCCGTCAAATCATATAAATAAAGGAGGAAAAGTCATCAGATGAAATGGCTACTACTGACCAAGAGAATAAAGGAAAAGACCGAGGACATGAGAAAGAGCTTCTTTTCATTATTTATGAGTACAAAAACGATTGATATAGAAAGCTGAAATGATTAACGAAGCCAGACGGAAGGTGGTGGAAGGGAAAGAATAAACAAACTGATTAGACTGAAGGTTAATAGGCTGATGATATTTTCTGTGGAATAATTGAGAATGATAGCATATGTTAAAATCATATGTAGCAGTGAAAGCAAGGATGATAGTCAATGTGAAAAAAAATGGTGGTCCTGAGAAGGGAATATGGAAATTATAAGTAAAGCTTTTCCCCTTTGGGTATGGGGATGAGAGGGTAAACAATACAGTGTGAATAATAAAAAGTGATAATGAACATACTTACCTGATTAGAGAATTTCAACTAGTGTGTATACATCGAAGGTCGACATTGTTTGCATATCAGTAACCAGAGGGTGGGCAGAAAAATTCAAGATCTGGAGAAAGTGAGGCATTAAGAGGGAATAAAAGTGAATAGAATCTTTAATTTGGCCCCACTCAAAGAGGAAAGAAAAAAAGGAAGAGAAGGAGATCGGGAACCTTCAGGTGAGCAGACAGATAAAAAATAGAAATAGAAGTAGCAATAGGAATTTAAAAATGTACTGTAAGGAATGGGTGGGTTTACATGAGTACATACGCTCCAAAAGCGATATGCAAGGAACATAACAAGGGAAGAAGTTAAGGATAGCACAATGGAATGCAAAGGGGAAAGGAAGAAAAAAATAAGAGCAGGAGGAGAAGATCAGTTGTGAAATAAAACAAATTGAGGCTAACAGTATAAGTTAACATTTATAGGACGAAGTGACTTGTTTAAATAACATTCAGTCATGAAAGCACTAAGTAATATTTATCAGGATATGAGGGCAAAGCTGTTAGTAAATCATTTTCTTTCTCATTACAGTAGGGACAAATATAGCAACAGAATAATAAAAATAAAAAAATCCAAAGACGTGTCTGGAGCGTTTATCCCTGGGCCTCCACTGCAGATAGTCTCTGTCCTAGTTGGACTTTCCTGGTCAACAAATTTTAAATAAATAAATGAATGAGATTAGTTGCTTTCCTGCTAACTAAGGAGTTTGAATACACAGCAACATATAGCAAAGCTGACATCACCCATTAAGGTTAGCTAAGCAGTAGGGAGGAATGAAAACAAAGGGTGGGTAATGAGAGGATGAGAGTAGAATATTCTCCAGTAGAGGATGAGACAGAGGAAAGATAGCATTCTGAAAACCCCAAGAGGGTCAGATAGACAAAAAAAAAAGGTTCAGAAATAAAGGTAGAAACAGGTGAGCAACCTGGTAAAGAGGGAGTGGGATATGTGAGGATGTAAGCACCAGTAGTAATTTGTTGGGGACAGAAGATGCAAGGATGTTAAAATGAATAGGGGAAGAAAGGGAACAGCAAGAGAATGATATCAGTAAGAGAAGGAAAATTATGGGGGATATTAAATAACTATGGGGATAAGAGCAAAAGCTTGGGGAGAACAAACATAGCACAGGAGGAGAATGGAGGGAAATAAATAAAGAAAAGAATCATGAAGGAGAGGCTTAATAGCTAAAGGGAAGGTGAAAACAATGAGAAGCTATAAAGAAGAAAAAAAAGTGAAATGTTCCTAGGAAAAGGACCAGAGAGAAGTAAGGTGGAGTAATTGGAGAATCTGAATTGCAAGGCACTCAGTCATAGTGATAACAGTTTTCAGGGTTCAAACATGGGTCAAATCACTCAGAGAGAGAATAACTCTAGAGACAGATGATTTTTTTTATAAATATGTATATGGTTATGGGGGGTATTGTCAGAAGAGTAGGGAACAGTACAAAGGAGGAGAGCTCTAGAAAAGATAACAAAATGAGGCAAGAAAGTATGAAAAATAAGAAACATTACAAAACAAATAGAAAGAATGGAGAAAGATGGAAATTGGTAAAGAGAAATAAGAGAGAGAAGATCATAAATGGGAAAAAGATAGGAGAAGGAAATAAGAACAAACATTAAAGCATGGAATGTGAATGGACTCTAAAATAAGGTAAAAAGAGAAAGAATCGTAGCACATATAAGAATAGCAAAAGCACAGATCCTTACATTACAGGAGACATACTTAAATACAGAGGAGCATAAAAAGTTACATGGAGGAGGTTGTAATGTGGTGGCTAGTTTATCATGGGAGAATAGGAGGCAAAGTGGAGTGGCCATCTTGATGAGGAAAATATACCCAATCTAAATAGCAGGTAGGAAAGAGGGATAAAGGGACACAATGAAGGAGTGAAAATCAGAATAGCAGTAATACACATTCCGCCAAAAGCCCATATAAAAGAACTGAAGAACATGTAAGGGACAATAGTTAAGATTTCAGCATGAAATAGCCATATACCTAGGGGACTGGAATACCATTGTTAGAAGAGAAGACGTAGATGGGGGACCATGGTTGAGGAGATTAACAAAAGAAGGCAGATTTCTTAAAGGATTTGTACAATCAGTAGATTGGATACATACACAGGAGGTGGAAATAGGGGACATAACAAGGAACCCATGCACATTCTATTCAGCAAGTCAACAAAGCTGGCAGAGGACCTATAGACACTATTTCAAAAGGGAAACTCTCTCCCTAGTAAAGGAGGTAAGGATGGTATCTCTTATGATCTTGGATCATGCCATGATAAGTTTGAAAACAGAGTGGGAAAATGGAGTGAAACTAGAAACTAGAAAGGTATGGGGAGAGTCCCAACATATTTATTGGAAAATGAGAAAAAGTCTATGGATTTGGCCAAGATCATTAAAGCATTTATAGAGGAATATGGATAAAATGCAGCAGAACAACTGGACAAAATAAAGGAAGAAATCAAGAGAAAAATACAATGACAGTGGGCAGAGAGGTGAAAGTGAATGGAAGGAGAAAAATGGAAGACATGAGGAGAAAACTCATAGAAATACAAAAAGAAAGAGAAGGGGTAGCAAAACAGAAAGGAAAAAGAGAGACAGATAAAGAGAATGATGAAGGTTGGGAGAATGATAAGATCTTGAGCAGAAGGACAGCAGTACAAATGTTATATTTTAAATTAACTCCCAAGGCAACAATGACATTAGCTGTGAGATTAAGATAACAAGAGGTAGAAAGAGAGATATATGAGCTAAAAGGGAAGGCAGGAGAAAGAAAAAAGGTTACATTGAATTAAATCCTGGAAAGGTTTAGAAATTATTTATTAAGAACTTTATAAAAAAGAGGATGGAGAAGGGAGTGGAAGGAAGACAAAGAATCTAAATGGGAGTGGCCTGTATTGAAGCAGCCTGAACAGCAAGAAAAAGAGGATTTGAAGAAAAAGATAAGAGCAGAAGAAGTGGTTAAAGCATTAGAAAAGATAGCTAAAGTGAAATCTCCTGGTAGGAGTGGGTTGCAATAGAGTTCTGGGAGACCCAGAAAAAGAGATAGTAGAAAGGTGGGTAAGGCTGTTTAATGAAGAAACCAAATGCTATGCCCGTAGGTGATACGTGGCCAGACCAAATACAAAACAAACACAGTTGGCCAGCAAATGTAACAGATGAGATCAGCCCAATATATAAGTAGATAAAGCGATTTAATAGTATAAATAACAGACCGGTTTCGGCAAAAATATGCCTTCTTCAGTGTTGGAAAAAACAGACATCAACACTGAAGAAGGAATATTTTTGCTAAAACCGGTCTGTTATTTATACTATTAAATCGTTTTATCTACTTATATATTGGGCTGATCTCATCTGTTACATTTGCTGGCCAACTGTATTTGTAAGGCTGTTTAATAACATCTGAGAAGGAAGGCCTGTCTTAGACTCATGGAAAGAATGAAAGATTTCTGTACAGTAGAGAGTCAATTATCTGAACTAATTGGGACCTATGGTAGCTTGGATAATCAAACTGTTCAGATAATCAAACATATAACTGAACCAGATAAAAAAATTCTAAAAATGTTTTTGATGAACATTAAACAAAAAAAATAAAACAAATTTACTGTAAGTACAAAATGGTAGAGTATTTTATTGTAGCACAAGCTCAAAAACATGCACAAGTGAATACGTATAATGTTTACATATTCAGACTTTGTGATTTTTCCTACCTGAAAACTTTGGAAGGCTGCATTTGGATAAATGACATTTTGAATAATCGACGTTTGGATAATTGACTCTCTACTGTAATACATATGGAGGCCAAGGACCCAAAAATGCCAGCATCATAGAGACCAATCTCAGTATTTAACCTTGACTACAAATGTTTTATGTCAATAGAGACTGAAAGGCTAGGGAGGATACTACCAAGACTGACATGAAAATCAAACAGGATTTGTAGGAGAGAGGAGAACAAGGATAATTTAATCAGAACGCTATTACTGATGCAGCATATCCAAATGAAGGAAAGGGAACTGGCTGTAATTTCACTAGATGTAGAGAAGGCATTCAGTGGAGTGAGGTGGAAAGTTTTGCTTGAGACAGTTGACAATAGTAGATTTCAGGAGTCATGGATGGAGATGATAAGGAGTGTATACAAAGAAGCCAGGGTGAAAGTAAAAATAAGAGCGTGATTATCAGAGAGTACCGAAATAGAATGAGGGGTGAGAGAGGGTGGCCTACTCTCACCGCCTGTGGCTGTTTGTCTTATATACTGAGCCATTGGCAATAACAATAAAGAGGTCTAGGATAAAAAGGTATGAGTGGGGAGATGGGGAAAAGAAGATATTGCTATATTGAGATGATGTCCTCATTACATTAGTAAGACACATGGAAGATCTAAAAATAGTGTGAGAGACTGTAAAAGAATTTGGAAACTTGTGAAGAGATAAAAGATTAAGACAAAACTAAAATAATTTTAATAAATAGAAAAAGAAAAGAAGAAGAGAAGGAGAGGTTGTGAAGAATGCAAGAGAGTGAGATGAAATATTTGTGAGTTAGACTTAGGGAAACAATAGAAGAGTCTAAGAGAAGTATTTGTGAATGCATCCATCAGGAGTTAAGAGGGCAGTTAGAGGAAAGAGAATAAATCTAATCTAAAGTTAGATAAGAGAATCCAGGTTTTAAAAATGTTAATTTTTGCCACAATTTATGTAACTAGGACAACCATTTTGGGCAGTACTAGGGAATGCTTTGTTAAAGAAAGTGAAGTGAATAAGTAGGGAGTTATTATGGGCAGTAGAAAGACCAATGATGGCATGGGAGATAATTACTGACACAACCGAGAGAGGAGGATTAGAAGGACAAGATCCAAAGGAGAATTTGAAAGCATTGTTTGCTATTAAATATAATCAGACTTGATAGAAGCAGATTATACAGCAGACTGGAAACAAATGATAATTCAGGAAGGAAGGAAGATAAGACATGGGAAAAGGATAATGGAGGTGATGTTGGAAACACACCCCAGAGAGCTTAGAGTTACACTGGATAAGGAATATGCAGAAAGCGTTTGGAAGTATATGGCGGGAAGGAGGAATGAAGAAATGACAAAAGAGGATACTTCATACAGGGAGAGCAAAAGAAGAGATGGATAAAGAAACACCAAAGTAGGAATTGCGAGAGAGTGAAGGCATAAGAAAGCTAAATATTGGGACTGAGTTCAAGTAGGTGGAAGACCACAGACATGGGAAGAGCTAAAAGAGGAATTCCAACTGGAGAACAATTCAGAATGGGAATACCAAGGGATAAGAAGCAGATGGGAAAAAATAAAGACTGGAAAGAAGCCACACAAATCCCAGAGTTAATAAGGAAGACAGAGATGAGGAAATTAGAGGGGAAGAAAATGAGTGGGGTATTAAAAATATGACTAAGGAAGAAAGAGCAAAATGATGAAGCTCAATTAAAAAAGATGGGAGAGAGTTAGAGGAACCAATCTCGAAAGAGGAAAATACAGAGATAGTAAGGCTACCAAGATATATAACAAAAGCGCAAAAGTTTAGGACATTTCATGAAGTGCCTCCATAAATATTTTTATAACCCATGAGATTAATGATATTGTTTATGACAGTAGATGGAACATGTTAGAGGGGTGGGGAACGAAGGAGGAACTTGGAGTAATATTTGTATGGATGTGAAGTATTAAAATAATTTAAAGAGGAATTTAGGCAGCTATTAAAGGAAAAGGGTTTACGAGAACAGATGGTTTTGAAAATGTTATTTCTGTAAGGATTTAAAGAGAGAAGTGTGGCAAAACAAAAAGAAATAACAGGATTGGTTATGTTAAAAGGAAAGAAAGGGATAACCAACATGGAAGACAAAGGAAGCCCCCAGAAAGAGAAAGAGAGATATATGAACAAAATGATGCAAAAATTGATGGAAGTAAAATAGAGAGAAGTAACAAAGAAAGAGGCAGCTAAATTTCACAAAAGATGGGAAGGCTGGATTTTAAGAGTGTGATCCCATCCATACTTAGCACCTAAGGATCTTGTGCTAGAAAGACAAAAAGGGGGGAAAAGAAGTTATACTGTACATAATTTCTTCTCTATGAAAGAGTAAAATATAGGATAATAGAGGGAAAATAAAATAGAGAATATTTTGCTGTATGTAAATAGGTTATATGTGGTTTAAAGTAAATGATTTTGGATAGTACTGATTCTATGTGAAAAGAAGCAGGTGAAAGAAAGGAAGATTTTTATTAAAGACAATATAACTGCTGATTCTGGGCAATTAAAGATATATAAATACTTTGGTTTGTCAAAAAAGTTAAGATTAGAGATTATGTCTGTTGCCAGCAGAATATGTGCACACACCATACATATGGGTTAAGCAGCATGTATTGATTTACTTGGAAATAATGTGCTAATGTTTCTAAAAATAGCACTGGAGGATAAACTAGAAGTTTCAGAAGAAATGAGCGATGGAAGGTGATGGACCTAAGGGATGAATAGTTAAATGAATGGATATCCTTCCCTGTTTTCAAAAAAAAAGTATAAAGTGCAGAAAGGAGATGGCTGTTGTATAAGGGAATTCTTAGAGCTAGTAAACAGAATACTCAGAAGAGTTAGTCAATATAAGAACAAGGAGAAGCCTAAAGATTTGGGAGGAGAAATAATAAATTATGAAGTAGGCCTAGCTTTGGGAAAGAACTGGAGTCAGGTAAAAAACTGAAGAATTGGAATCATTTACAGATATCTGGGGAAATGGGTATGTGATTGTGCTTTTAATCTGAAGGATCAGCAGAGTAAAGAGGATGTGCTATGGACTGAAGAATGGTTCTGGGAAGGTATGTTAACAATGATGACATTGTTAAATGAGCTATTGGGGATCAGTATTGAAGGATGGTGCATAGGTGGTAGAGAAAACTTGAAAGGATACATTGAAAAAGATGGTACACATCCACAGAATGGAAATTTGAGGATTACAATATTGATCAGATACATGCATGGAGGGTACATAGGGAGCTTGTACCACTATGTAAGGTCACAAGAAAAATATGGAGTAAATTACTGGGAAAGAAAATGTCAGAACAAAGTGGCTTATGCCTGTTTGGGTTAAGTAATGAAAGAAGATAGACTGAGATGAAAGGTTAGAACATCAATTGCTCACTGGGAAACTAAGAAGGATGATACCTAAGGAATGGAAAGGGGAGGGTGTATAAATTTATACAGAAGGAAGAACTAGGATCCAGATGCAGAAATTATGGAGACGACATGCAAAATGGCTTTAAAGAATATGTAAAGGGGGGGTTAAGTGATGGATAGACCAGTCAAATAATGTGACAAGAGTGAGTGATGCAACAGGGAAATGTTGCTTATAGTGGAATAAGAGTGGTTAGTGATAAATGCGGGTATAGTGATTGCTAAAGATAAGGTACACTATACCAAAATGGCATCTGTCTGAAAATTGAAAAGTGGAGAAGACTAGCACCCAGAACTTAAAATCTGGTGATTGATACAGCGTAAAATGCATGTATGTGTGTGTGTGTGTGTGTGTGTGTGTGTGTGTGTGTGTGTGTGTGTGTGTGTGTGTGTGTGAGAGGGGGGATTTAAATGAAGAGATGTCATAGCAAAATTTATGGGGAGGTATTGTGGCATTGCTTAAGGTATGAATGAGTAGAGAAATGTCTATTAAAGTGAGATAAAAATGACATGTTGGGGTTAACAGTACAGTGACAAATAGGATGTATAATCTGATAGGTAAATATGAAATGCACATTATGTGTGAGAATATCCATGTAAAACAGTATTACAACAATAAAAATAAAGTTCAAGAAGAATGCCTTCTTCATGATGGAATACCTACTGTGTGCTCTGCTTACCGTGTGACAGATAGCATATAAGGTATACTTCCACATCAAAGTCCTTTGAAGATCTTGCCCATAGACCACCTCTGATGAATCAGTATTAACTATGGAAGATTTACTGAACTATATGGATGCTGAAACAGGTTCTGAATATAATGATTCATTCAACTGTTTAAAATTACTAACTTCCTTTAGAATTCATTTTACTTTAAGAGACATTTCCCTTTATTATATCTGTAAGAGGATGTACTATAGATGGAAAATAAGGTATACATTTTTGATTGTACCAAATTCACCCCAAGAATGGCCTCATTTGCTTCTTAGTCTCTGGAATATGCCAGTTTCTCACTGCTTTTGGCTTTTCTTCTGGGGCCTGACAATTCCATTTTCCATTACATATATTAAATAGTTTATGTTTGTCATACCTAACTTGCTCTTGGAAGCTCTGACTGTCAGCCTGGTTTGTGTCAGAGTGTCAGTACTTTAGCTAGATGGGAGTCCCAGGTCTCAAGAATGTATTTTGATATCAACTAGGTAAGCACTAAGCAGCAGCTTACCTAGCATGGGCCTTTAGGACTCTGCCTCAATCTTTACATTTTGAAGGTCATGTATCCCAGAGGTGAGGGCAGTATACTGGAATAAAGCCCTCTTCCATTGAAATGGCTCTTTTCCCAGCCTTTGTGTATTAGAAGGATTTGCCAGTACTACTTTGTTAGATCTAATACTGTCGAAGATCTTGTCTTCTCCAGTATTTTTTATTATTTCCTCTATCTTAGGCATTGGCTAACTGTCACATTTTTAAAAGCTGATAAGTTTCTTAAAAAGATTACATAACCTGATTATTCCATTGAGCTTTGAGACTAATGCCATGGGGCCATTTAACTCACATTTGGATTCCTGTATTACCCCATCTTTACTATCTTTTATACTCCTTCTTGAATTGTCATCCTTTGTGATAATGGTATTCTGTAAGGTTTTTAAGTTAACATTTCTCCTGGAATGGTTTCAATATGGTGTTGTATCAGGTTTCTTCTGCCAGGTAGTTCTGAAAACACATTTGCTTGTTTCTTAACTGAACCTCTCTTATCTGTTATTTCTGTGGCATAGATCGTGTGTTATCTACCTGCAATGCAAACGTAGAGGTCAATTTTCTTTCTCTTCCAGGATCAAGTTTCACCCATTAAGATAACTACACAGGTCTGCACTTCTTTTATTGGTTTCAGAACATTGATATGGTATTTCTTTTCTGGCCATCGTTTACCTCTCTAACTCTTGTAGATTACACTATTTAATTTTTTCACTATTAAAAATTAATGTTGCCATTTATGAAAATAATGTATTCTGTAGAGGGTGCCAAAACTAACACATGATTTCCAGCTTTGACTTCTCTGGTCCTTCCATTTTTATTGTGCATCACTTGTGTAGGCTAGGCTCTTTTTATGTGTCCCTGTACTAGGGTTGTTTCCACTTTCAGACAATCTTGTAAATTAGTATAGCATTCTCTGGCACTTCTAAACTGGGTTTTCTATTTTTTCTAATTTTCTTTGGCAATATTTAACAGTCCAAACTGAGCCTGCCATATAATAAGACAAAACATTAACCTAGTCAAGGCCTGTGTTACTTGTGCAATGGCAGCCATGAGATATAATATTAAATGGTCACTATATTTGCTGTCTTCCTTAATAAGTTTTCTTAGCATGGCTGTTAATGTTCAGTTAAAGTTCAGCACTAACAACCACTCTATGGATGGTAAACTAAGTTTTTTTTATCGTTTGACCATAAAACACTGGAACAACTGGTGCAGTATTTTGGACATAAATGTAATGCCTTGGTCAATAGGTATTTCCTTAGGAATCCCTACTGGAAAATAATAAGATCAGCATCTAGCTATAATTTTAGTATTAGCCATAAGTAGGGGGGATAGCCTCAGGATACTTAGTTGCATAGTCCACAATAGCCAAACTGCAATTAGGTCCATTGCTGGATTTTACCAGTGCCTCAACAATGCCCACAGCAATATATTCAAATGGTCCCTTCACAATGTGTATTGGACTCAAATTATTTTTTTTTTAAACTTGGGCAATGAGCTGTCTTCTGGCATTCAAGGCATCCAGCACAGAAATTCTTAACTTCTTTCATTATTCTTGGCCAGTAAACCCTTACTAAGACACATATTTTAGTATTGTCCATTAGAAGATGTCCTCCAAGTACATGACTACACGACTATATACTAATCTCATTACTATGTTTCTGAAAAAGTTGGGCACTTGAAATTGAGGTACTAATTCCTCTCTGTCCTTATTTTGTAAAATAAATACTTTTGTAACTCAGAGTATGGCAAAGAAATGGAAATAATTTTCTCAATTTTTTTCCTGTGAATCTTTGGTTATATTTTCTCTTGCTGTGTTAAAAGTGGGATACTCCTTCTGACTGAATGAGTCAGAACTCATTGCAGATGGAACTTATCACATCAGTGAGCTTTTCATCCTGTCTTTTCTACAAACGTGAAACCTGGTGCCCTTGGTGTTATGGAGGCTGTGATTCCCACACCATCTTTAACTTGTATAAACAAATGCCACATCGCAAAACAGTGGGAAAATTGAGTAAAAAAGAGGAAAATATTTATGATGCAAAGAATTGCAGCTTCACTGAGTTTTGCCATGATCAGTAGATAGAGTTAAATCCTCCCAATGTGCCTTTATCAAGTCTAGCCAGCTTACCTGGAGGTCAGACAGCTCTGGAGTTTTTTCAAGGTCGCTTTGTCATGAGGTAGAAAGTACTGCCTCCACGCTTTCCAACATAGACACTGAAGCTTCAATGTTTAGCTCTTCTCATGAGAAAAGAAACTTATGGTAGTATTCTTTAATGTCATTTGCTATCTGTCATATATTCATTTGTTCTTGTTCCTTTCCTTTATGAACTAAATACATAGAACCCTCTTTCTACTGTTTAGTGTTTCAATAGTTTGGCTCAACAGGAGCATCAGCAAGGCTCTGTTCAATGTTATCTTGTCTCTCGGTATATACTATTCTGTCCATTGTCTTTCCTTCTCTATACTGCTCTCCATCTGTTTGAATGTGAGTGAATGCCACACTATATTGTTGTCTCTGTGTTGCTCTCCCTCTGCAAAGGTTTTATCTTCAGTTATACTTTCCTCCTTACTTACAGATATCTGTTGCCAAGAGTCCTCCTTTGTATGTGTTTTCTATCTCAAAATACAAAAATGGATTTAGAAATCTGAGCAGATACTGTTTCTTCTACATTTACCACTCCAGTGTGGCCTTTCATATTGAAACATATCTCTTCCTCAACACTCATCTTCTGCTTAGAATTTTCAATTTTGGAACTTCTATTTTAGCTTTATAGAAAGTTTAGAATTCTGTTTAGCTTGTGAAATTTCTATAGGTTCCAACTTCATCTCATTGAATGATTCTTTATCATTAGTTCCTATAGTCAAGTCTACACCCTGCTCTCCAACACATTTAGGCTGTAATGATACCTCTACTACTTGTTTTTTAACAATTTTAGCTTGCAGTATTTTGTTATCTAATGCCATTCCTTCTACCGGTTCTACTCTTGCAGGCTGCTCTGTCAGACGTTTATATTGACATACCTCTTTAAATGGTGTAGGCCCTTCTATTTGTATCTTTAGCCACACTTTTGTTGTACTTTCAGGGCTTTATAATGATATGCCTTGACTTTATTTATATATATATATATATATATATATATATATATATATATATATATATATATATGTATATACTCTTGTGGATGTGCCTGATGGTTGCTTCCCCTCTTTTTCTAGATTAGGCAGATGTGTATCTGTAAGTTTATTCATTTCCTTATTCAGTTCCCCATACTGACAGTGTGATCTGTTAAAAATTATTACTTTCTTCCCATTGTCTTCATAAATCTTTAAAGTAAGGAAAATATTTTCCTATTATCATTTCTATGAAACTTTTGAGCTTGTGTCTCAGAGATAACATCAGTTGAATCTAACAGTGCTTTCTAATCTTTATCATAGTCATGATATTCAGTAATATGGCTTCCCTCCAGTCCATTCCTCATGGTGGACATTATGCTCAAAGGCAATGAGATAATGTCCACTAATATAACTAATGAAACTATAATTATGGGTGATGTCAATATTAACTGGGCCACCATTCAATCCCCCACTACCTCACACACCATTAGCCTTTATAATTTTACCCAGCTAACCAATTCACCTACTAGACTTTCTAAAGACAACTCTTCAGGAAGCATCAAGACTGGATACTAGTCTCTCACCCTCATACTATCTCCAATAAGGGTACCCTTCCTGACTCCCTTAGTGATCACCTCCCTGCCTTCGCTCATTGGTCACCCACCCCTTTGCACCTAACGCATAACTATATTTCTACTTGCTCTCTCAAAAATTTCAACCCTTCATCCTTCTCAGACTCACTAAAACATACTAACTGGACCCCTCTAAAATCCCTGCCATTGGTGATGCTGTAATTCACTTCAATGCTACTTTTTTCAATCTACTAAATAGCTTTGCTCCCATCAAAACTAAAAGAGTTAAACAAAATACTGCCCCCTGTATAACCAAAGATACCATAACTCTCATGCACTTTCATGATAAAGCATGGAAAAACTACCAAAAACACAAATCCTGCTCTTCCCTGAGTTACTTTAAGCAACTTTGCAACAAAGGTCAAACAACACATAGTTTCTGACCGCAAATCCTATTACTCCATACTTCAAAACAACCACAAAACTAACCCTAAAAAGTTCTGGAATAGCATCACTACCCTATTCCATACAGATAAAAAAGTCAACCCCTGCCCTGATCCTAACACCCCAGACCTCTCCTTAGCTACCCAATTTAACTCCTTCTTCATTAACTCTATCACTAAACTTGCTACATCTTTTACTAATACTACACCTAACCTGCACTCACCTACCTCCCCCAAAACACACTCCTCAAGCAACAAAACCTCTCAACTCCATCCCTTTACATTCATACCTGTTTCTATCTCTACCATAAAAAAGCTTCTACTCAATTTGAAGCCATGTTCAAATGCCCCAGATGATCTTCCATCTAACTTCCTTAAGCTGGTTGCCAATGACATTGCCTTCCCCATCTCCATCCTAATAAACCAGTCAATCCAAGAATCATATGTATCCACACTCTGGAAGAAAGCCTATTTCATATCCCTTCACAAAGGGGGAAACAGTACTGAAATTTCCAACTTCTGGCCAATTACCATTCTCTCCCCTATCTCCAAAATCTTAGAAAAATGCATCCACCTGCAACTGCTACCCTACCTGCTTGATAGCCATCTGCTTACCCTTACTCAACACGCCCTCAGGCCTGGACATAGCACCACTACTGCTCTCATCTCCTTCCTTGAAACTGTTAATTCTGCCTGCGACTCAGGCCATATTGTTTCTACCATACTGCTTGACCTATCTAAAGCTTTTGATACAATTTCAACAACCTCCTCTTGTCTAAACTCTCTCATCTTAATCTATCCACCTTCTCTATCAAGTGGTTCTCCAGCTACCTGTCTAATAGGCAGCAATCAGTCAAGTGGAAAAACTGTATTTCCTCATTCCTCAACACTCTTACAGGAGTACGCAGGGTCCATATTAGGCCCTCTGGTATTTAATATTTTTATAAATTACTTCCACCAGTGTATTTCTAATGCCAAGCTCATCCAATATGCAGATGACTCTACAATAATCTGCTCCTCTAAATCCCTCCCCATGCTCCAGAAAATTACCCACAAAGCCTTCCTAACTACCGAGAACTGGATGTTTAACAACCACCTAGCCCTGAATGCCTCTAAGTCCAAAATCATGATATTCAGCCCCTCGAAGAACCCTAATATTGACATGAACTCTCTCCATAACTAGCCAAAACAATACCCCTATAGAAGTTGTACCCCATACAAAACTACTACATGTCACTATTGAGACACAACTTAAGTTTGACATACATCTTCAAACAAATATAAAGAAAACACACCACAATCTAGGCTAGCTCTACCACCATAACTGCTACCTTACTCCCACTACGAAACATGTCCTTTCTACTGCCTACCTCATCCCCTCCCTGCTATATGGTGCCCCCCTCCTTACTAATCTCCAAAGCGGTCTAAAGTCAAAACTAGCTTCTTGTTACAACAAAATCTCTAAATTTGACACTGGTGCCAAATCCTCCACTCACCACTCTAATGCCCTTCAAAATTTAAACTGGCTTGAACTACCCCACCACCTCTCTTTTATCCAACTTACTTATGCACATAAAACTTATCTTTAAACCCTCTCTCTGCTCATTTCTTAACACCTCCCTCAAACTTCACCAGCCAGATAGACTACTCAGGTCAAATAATCAGAACCTACTCAAAGTATATAGATCAGCTCATACTCCAGGCAAATTCCTTTTATCCTTCTCTCTATCCAGACTCTGGAACTCCCTCCCTCCTCATATTCGTACCACCAACAACCACTCCACCTTCAAAACCTTGCTCCACTCCCACCTCTCATCCCTCTGGGAATGCTCCTGCTACCATCCCTCCTGACTATCCTCTAGTTGTCTATAGCCTATCTACCTCTCTTCTTTATTCCTCATATCCTAACCCCTATCCACTACTTCCTCACACCCCACCTACTGCTCTTCTCTGATTCTTATATCTCAACTCTTCACTATATACCTCTAACCTAATCTCCTACACCATACCTCCTGACTTCCTTCTATTACATTGCACCCACATTCCTCCTATCCTCCTACACCATTCCTCCTGACTTCCTTCTATTACATTACACCCGCATGCCTCTTATTAATTGCTCTATTCCATCCTTCTTTCACCATCACTCCTTTTGTGAATTTTAAACCAGAAATCACTATTGTAGACCATGTAAATATATGTACATACTCTGCTTTCTCTGTAAAAGCATTTTATATATTGTTTTCTGTCTTAAATCTGATGTTAATATATCTTCTATTACTATGTATACTACAGATGTTTTGTTGGTTTGCTATATTGTTGCTTTATTTCATTTGTTTAACCTTCTTGGAGCTTTTCTCCTCGGGACTCCATTGAAAATGGGCTCCTTCAGCCCAATGGACTATCCTGGAAAACAAACTGTAAATAAATAAAATAATAAATATGCTTCAAGCTCTTCAATATGGTTAGTTTCATAAGTAACAAAACTGTTACTGGCTTCACCATCCCCTTAGCTATAACAACAGTGGTGTAAAGCAATTACTCCATGGTTATTTTGGTATAGGAACAAATGCAGTCATATTCTATGTGGCATTTTCTACCCACACCAAAGGAGTATTGTTTGTCCCAATGAGGACAAAAGTAAATGCTCAATTAATGGTATTTCAGACAATAAAGTTATACATCAGTATCTTGTTTAGCATGGAAAAAATTCTGCCAAATATACCTGCTTTATCCAACAGTGTGATATAAAATAATACAGCAGGGATCTACTTTGGAAGTTTGAACTGTCAAAATCTTTGCCTTCATATAGTCAAAACCATAACATTTAAGTTTTGAAAGTTCAAAACTTCAATAAAAAAAATAAAAACTTTTTTTACGTTCATGCAGGGGAAAGCTACCCTGCACCTCCATACCCTCTGCTAATTAAATATACCAACTCTGAGATTGCAATCCAATAAAGAGAATGGTAAATATCCCATTCCTTGCTGTACGGTGATCTCCATTTAAACCATTTGTAGTTTCAAAACTTCGATCTTATGGTCTCGACAATATGAAGTTTGAAGTTTGAAACTCTGAGATTCCAGAGTAAATGAATACAGCAGAGGTATCAACTTCATAAAATAATGATGGTTTTTGAACAGAAGAAACAATGCTGGTGCAGATTCTCCTTATATATACAGATGAAGCAACAATAGCTATATGAAGAGCTTTTCTGTTTGTACAATAAAGAAAATAAAAAGTCTCTCATACCAATTTTAACATAGTCCAGAGGAGATTCAGCCAGCTTTCTTCTTTTACATACTATTTTAATGGATTAATTGCTCATTCACAGTAATTCATGTGTGAAGTTTCTCAATGCAAAAATCTAGATCTTCCTTAAAAAGATACTATGTACACAGTATTTTGTTTACATTTTAATTTCTACAAATGCTTATGTTTATTTACATTGACAGGAACGGACTCTATTCCTAAGTCATGGCATAGTTAATTTTATCAAGTAAGTATTGCTTCAGTCTTTGATGTTAACTAAGAGAGTTCTTCTCAGAAGCAATGTGCCCAGAACTGCCTCCTGCAGTTCATAAGGGGTTACATGTATTGACAGCATATTTATGTACAACTGTAAATTCTTTTTAATTAATCCATTTACTTCTCCACCTACTAGTACTATTGGAATTATTTGGTTACCTTCCTTCCACATTGTTCTTATTTCTGCTTGCAAATCCTGGTATTTTAAGACTTTGTGCCACTTGGTACTTAAGACACTATAACTACTGGATGTAGCAGTTTCTGTGATCAAGACTACTTCTGTCTTTTTTATGGACGACTCTATCAGGTTTTCTTGTATCTGTTTTTGAATTGTCCATAACAGGAAATCCTTTGTGATACAAACTTCATCATTGCCAATAATGCTTTTGTGGTTTATATTTCCATTGCTTCTCAGCTATTTCTGTATTACAGTGATTGCACAATACCCACTGCAATAGTCTATTTCCATTTCTGTTTTATAGAATTTGTATTTGTTTGTTTCTCCCACTCTTTCAATGGACTTTGTAGTCTTTCATCTTTTGGTTTCACTTCACCTCTCCTTAACCATTCCTGTGTCAAATATTGGTCAACATGAGGTTGTTCCTTAAGATGTCTGTACCTGTCACTATATTTGTGAACTTTTCATTCATCTTTCCTTCTCTTCTGGTCCTTTTCTTTATATTATTTCTTTTGTTTTTTGGCATTTTCAGTTGCTGTCTGACTCTTATCTACTTCTGGTTTGGTATCTATTCTCACTTCTGAAATAATTCTAAATTAAACAAACACTTCTTCTCTTCATGCTTTAAAACATTAACTATGTTTGCATCTGATGAGGCCAGAAAATATGTAATGTAGTCCAATGACTGCAACTCTATATATGTTTTTGGTTTTGAGCCTACCAGCACCTCCTTCAGACTGAGGATACATAATCTTGGTATGCACTGTTTTTATATATCACTTGATAAGCATTAGATTTTTTTTCTTGTCCATCTGATTCAGTACTTTTTGGAGCCAGTCATTCACACTAAAGCTATAAAGCTGAGAGAGGAAGATAAACTGATTTATAGCTTGGACTTTATTCCTAGATATTAAAACTGCTTGCCCTTTAGTCTTTTGAAGTATAATTTGCTAAGCTTTGTTCTCATTTGTACATATTTAATTGCTGACCATTCATCCACTCCCATATATTTATACACCTCCTCCTGCTCAAGTTCCTTTATATCACATTCCTGTCCCAGGTTGATATTTTCTTGTTGCAGTAGCATTCCTTTCATAAATGTTGCTTTTGCACATTTATCATGAGGAAAAGCAATTCTTATATAATTTAAGAAAGTTAAGATATAAGTAGAATTCAATGTAAAAAAATAATAGAAGAAATTAAACAAACTTAGCTTTTCTGGACAGCATATAAATCATCATACGGAAAAAAAGGCTTATTTGATAAATTCAGTACTGATGGCAAAATAGCATACTAGCAAGTGTATTTATGTTTACAACAGTATTGGAAAATGAATTATTGCAGTTTTTTTTCATTTATATGGGGTTCTAGATTAAACTCAGTAAAAAAGAGGAGTTTTGTGTATAAATAAAGAAGAAAGGGGTTTAGGGTTAATTAACACAGTGGTATATGTTGCTCCATTAAATTTGTATGATATGTGTTAAAGTGGATAAATGAAAAGATGAGAGATTAGTAGTAAAATTTTTAAATATAAGTCTGATAATTTTTATGGCATGGTAAAAAGGAGTATAAGAGAAAAGGAGTGTATAAATGAAGAAATAAAATGTTACCAAGAAAAAATATTTTTGTGGAAAGTAAAACTTGATGATACAGAAAAAGATAGAAAGGTATGGTATAAGAATGTAATGATAAGGGGCCATCCAAGATGGGACTGAGACAACAGCTGTTTTTAGAGCTCTGCAGTAATTACACATTTCTGACAGGACTTTCTTACAAAAATAATGTTATTTTCACATTGGGCTGGATTCACGAAGGCTTGCACAGAGTCTAAGAGTAGAGTAAGACTCCATGCAGCCAACATGTCCGCCGAGCGATCCAGGAACAGCCGGTAGGGGTGTGCAACAGAGCTCTCAAAACTAGTCCTACACGGACAGGGCTTGGATATGCAAATTACCTCAATTGCAGGTGAAAGCTATGCAAATGAGGTACATTTGCAATCCAGGAAATCCGAACCTGTCTGAGTAGGAGTAGTGTTATTTGCAGAAATGTACTCAGTTGACAACTGAGTACGGTTCTGCAAATAGCAAAACGGAGCTGTGACCGCTCCAAAAAAAAGGATGCATTAACAGGAGGAAGCATACCAATGGACAAAAATATGGCCATTGGCAATGTGAAGTGATGCAAAATAAAAATAAAATAACTTTTTTTTTTCATCCCGATCTCCGGGGTTTAAGCATAGCGCAGCGCCTCGCAAACGCGCTGCGCCCTAAAAACAGGAAAATCAATAATTAAGATCCACAAATGTGGATTTTATTGCTGATATGAAGATATGAATTTACAATGCAAGTGAATGGCAGGCTGAAGACAACATGGCCACCGAGTAGAGGTTGCTAAGGGGGGAAGCTCAGTCTAAGAGATGTAACCAAGGATTAGTAGGCAATCCTATGCAAATGACGGTTAGGATAGTGAATCGCAAGTTTACATAGCAAATGAGCACAGTCAGTGGAGTGTAGGAGTAGGATAAGTTGAGTAACAGAGTAGAAGATAGGTGACATCCCGAGGGGTTATGTATGAAAGAAGTGAAGCTCATTGGAGCAGAGTGGCATGTGTCAGCTGACATTTACATATCATTGAAAGAGGTGTGTCAACAGGTAGGCTAGGTAAAGTGAAGAAATTGAAGGTGTATGCCGTGGATAACACCAAAGTTTCTTGCTGAGCATGCATGCTCGCATGTGTGCGCCAGTAAACCTGAGTAAGACAGTGTGCACGCGTGTAAGTGTGTGTGCGTGTGTATAAGCATATATAAGGCTGTGCAAACAGTTGTAAGCGCGTTTGCAATGGTGTGCGTGCGTTTTAACAAGAATAAACAAGTTTTAGTCTGTGTAAGCATGTGTGCGTATGTGTTAGCTGCTGTGCATGTGTTTGCTCTTGTGTATGCGGCGCTCCCCCCTGAGGAAACCGAAAGGAAAAAGGAAGCACACCAAATAGTAGGAAGTTACCAGGGAGTACTAGCACAGCTAGCAGGTGAAAACAATCAGAATCAGGCAATTACACAGGCAGTACACTAACCCATCCCAGCACTTAAAATTCTGCATACAACAGTCCATTATATTTCTCTCAAGAGACACTGCAACACTGCAGTAAGCTAATAGAAGTGAAAACTGAAAAAGCTTTACTGAGACAAAAAATGTTAGGGGCTGCCATTGCTTTTATAAGGCGACATATGCAACATGCTGAGGGTGGTGATAATGTAAATGCTGCTGGACAACCCCCAGTGAGGAGACAGAGAAGAGTGTACAGGCCCAGGGTAACCTACCAGGGGCATGAGCTGGAGATAGTGGAGTGCTATAGAGTGGACAGAGACCTCTTGCAGAAAATTGTTGAGCTGTGCAGGCCACGCCTCGCACACAGAACCAACAGAGGGGAACCCATCCCAGTGGAAACCAAGGTATGTGCTGGCCTAAGAATATTAGCAACAGGTACCTTCCAGAGACCAACTGGTGATATGATAGGGATATCACAGGCATCAGCATCCAGGGTACTGCACCAGTTCCTGGATGCCATGTCAGCACATGTCGGTGATCATATATATTTCCCCAATTCCCATGAGGTATTGGCCAGCAATATGTGTCTCTTACAGCAAATAGCAGAATTCCCTGAGGTAGTGGGTGCAATAGACTGCACGCACATATGCATCAAAGCACCAGCTGGTGAGCGGGGTAGGGTCTACTTCAACCGTAAGGGCTTCCCCTCCATCAACTGCCAGGTCGTGTGTGATGCCCAGGGTATAATACTGACTGTGTGTGCTGGCTGCCCTGGAAGCTACCATGATTCCCATATCTGGCATCTGACGCAGCTGTACCAGACATTTGCCAATGGGGACATCCCACATGGTCTCCTAGTGGGAGATGCTGGCTATGCACTGGAGCCGTGGCTGATGGCACCCATCAGAAACGCACACACACCTGAACAGGAATGCCATAATGAGGCACACGCACAAACACAAAATGTAATCGAGTGTGTGTTTGGGCTGCTCAAGTCATGGTTCTGGTGCCTGGACACATCTGGTGGAGCCTTGCAGTACTCACCAACTACATGTACCCACATTGTCATGGTATGTGCTATGCTACATAATATGATCTTGCGAAAACAACTGCAGCAGGACCAGCATAGGCCTGGGTCAAACAGGCCCCCACCATTGCCAAGGCCATCACAGGCAGAGCGTGACTTGGACGAGGAACAACCTGAGCCTGCCACAGTAGGCAGAAGGAGGCATGCCCAGTATGCTTTGGCCTTGGCAAAGAGGCAATGCATAGTACATACACTGGCTCAGTAGGAACTCTGGAAATGATACCTCTCTCTGACTCACACATATAGTAAAAGGGATGCCTAAGTTGACACTACCTGCTTTCAAACATGTATAGGAAGTGTAGTATGTGCATCCGACATAGCCAGCCCTGCAGCACCACGTGAGGCATGATTGCCATGTGTTAAGCAATATAAAGCAGTGCTAAACACCATTTACCACCATGTAGTATATGTAAAGAAAATTGCACACACCAACTAGCCCAACTGTGGTCAATGTTGAGTAATATTGGCCAATGTCCAGCAATGTTGGTTAATATTGAGCAAAGTTGGACAAGCTGGGTCTAAGTATATGAAGGTCTCTCCAAATACCATTATATTGAGTGACTTCAACTACCCAAACATTGACTGGGAGCATTACTCAAGCCCCAACACCCTAGCCCAAAGGTTCCTAGAATTTATAAACTCAAATGCTATGGAACAACTAGTCACCACCTCCACAAGAGGGGATAACATACTGGACCTGGTCATCACCAACATGGGGACTCTATGCTCCATACCAGAGGTATTCCCTTCATTGGTAAGATCGGACCATAAATTAATCTCACTGGATATCCACATCCCGATCCCACCCACAGCCCAGAAAGCCACAGTAAAAAACTTCTCAAAAGCTAACTTCACACATCTCAAAACTGAGGTGGAATCTTTCAAGGCCCCCGAACAAGTGGAAACTATGGCTCAAACTGCAGAATCCTTTATAAACGCATTCTATGGACACCTTCAGGAATGCATGGATCATGCTATCCCAAACAAAACCAAGACCTAATCTTCCAAAGGCAGGCGTCCTGCCTGGTGGACCCCAGCCATAAATAAGCTGTACAACAGAAGGAGGAAGCTACTACATGATAGAGCAAAATCCCTAAAAGGGAAGGCATCTCTGATCAGTACTAGCAAAAAACTACAATCTCTCATAAAATCATCCAAGGCCAGCTTCAAGAGAAAAATTGCACAGGACACTAAAGATAATCACAAGGCCTTCTTTAGTTATGTTAGGAACCTGGTTGGCAACTCTCAGATATGCTCAGAGTTGGTCCAAAATGACAAAAAATACACTGAACCCACAGACATTGCCAACATCCTGGCAGACAGATTCAGTGCAAACTTCTCCCCCCTTCCCCCCCTAAAGAGCAAATATCTATCCCAGCAGAGTGCTGCCTCCCTGACATCTCAGATGCTCAGGTGAGAGCCGCCCTCTCCAAAGCAAAAAACACAGCATCAATGGGACCAGACGGTGTCCCTGGCTGCGTCCTACATGAACTCCAAGAAGAGCTAAACCCCCACATAAAACTGCTGTTCAATCTCAGCCTTACTACAGGATATGTACCCAAAGAATGGTGTACAGCAACAGTGGTCCCACTGCACAAAGGTGGTGCCTTTATGGACCCTGGCAACTATCGCCCCATAAGCCTGACTAGCCTGGTCTGCAAAGCTATGGAGAGGATCATCATGGAACTCATAAACAAAGACATTGGGGACCTACAGACACTGGATCCTACCCAATTCGGCTTTGTTAAAGGCAGATCCTGCCTCTTAAACCTGGTTGATTTCTTTGAAACAGTCACCAAGGCCATTGATGAGGGGAAGGTAGTCCACACAGCCTACCTGGACCTCACAAAAGCCTTTGACACAATACCCCACTCGGGCATCATAGATAAGCTCTCCAGCTTAAATATAAACCCCTATGCCATAAGATGTGTTGCAAACTGGTTCAAGGACAGAACCCACATAGTCAGAATTGCTGGAGCCATGTCAGACTCTAAACCAGTTACAAGTGGCATCCCACAAGGCTCAGTCCTGGGACCTCTCTTGTTTGGTATATATTTTTCGGAGGTTCAGGCTAACACGGGAGGATTGTGCCTGACCAAGTTCACAGATGACTGCAAATTGGGTGCCATAACTGACTCTCCAGCTAACACAAGCATCCTCCAAAAGGGTCTCATAGAGATGGATAACTGGTGCCAGAGCCATGGCCTAAAGCTAAATGCTAAAAAGTGTATAGTCATACCCTTTGGCAAAAACAAAGTGCCCACAAATTACCACATAGGCGGGAATCCATTAAGTACAGAAGAAGTAATTAGGGACCTGGGGACCCAAGTTGACAGTAATCTCTCCTTTGACAACCAAATTGCCAAAGTGGTTAGAAAGACCTTCTATATATCCCACCTTATCATGAAAGGATTCACATCTAGATCGAGGGAGGTCATTGTGCCCCTTTATTCATCCCTCATCAGGCCCATAATTGAATACAATGCCCCATTTGGGATGTACCTTACCCGACACCTGCAGCAACTAGAAAGACCCCAAAAGTACCTCACAAAGAGGATCATGGGACTCAAACAGATGCCATATGCTGCTCGGTTAAAGAAACTCCAACTCTACTCAGTTGCATACCGCCTACTTAGAGGCGATCTATGCCTGATGTATAAAGCCATGTCCAACCCGGAATTAATCAGCATGCTCCACCTCAGAAAATCCAAATCCCTTAGAGCTACGCACTCGAGGGACTTGAACCTCAGCACAGAAATAAATAGGACATGCTGGAGGGACAGGTTCATAACTCAGAGGCTCCCTTCACTCTGGAATAGAATCCCAGTCCATGTTAGGCAGAGCCCCTCACTGACTCTCTTCAAGAGGAATCTTGACGAGTGGATGGGACATTGTAGGTTTACCCCAGGGATTACTTCAGTGCCACTACTAGACAGAGGCACAGTAAACTAACCTTAAAAAGGGCACAGTAAAATCAGTTCAGAGGGTGGCGAAAGCCAAACACACTCTGGTTAGGCTTGTAAATGCCTTAGGGCAGATAGCCTAGTATGAACCTATGAACCTAAGTAGGGCATAGCTGAACAAAAGCCAACATGCTCATATTTGCTCTACTGGCCCTTAAGCAGTCTGGTCTGCTCAGTATGAAAATAGAAAGCAGTGATGGGCCTCGAACCCAGGATACTGTGCACTACAGTCATAGTATTGAACCACTAAACCATGACAGTATTGCAGTGGTCAGCTTGTATGAAGAAATGTTGATGAGTCTATGCAAAGTATTTCATGGAAACCCTGCAGGCACAGCATAATCCCTATACCAAATGTATTAAAAAAAACCAGTAACCAAAACAAAAAGAACAAAAAAAACAGTTGAAAGACCTCAGTCCAGCAAGCGTCACACAAATCCTTTAATTTCCGCTTTCGTCACAAGACTTCCTCAGAATACGCATACAGCATAATCCCTGTCGAGTTATGACACAAAGGTGAGTCCCGCAGTAAGAATGGAACCTGACTTTCAACACACACAATAGAAATGTTAATATTGGACATGTACACATACATCAACAAATGTAGTGGACCTCAGACAGCAACATACTGAAAGGTCACACTGGGCATGCTCACACACTTGAATAAATGAGACAAATGTCAGGCAACAGAACACTGACAGTCTGAACTGGGCATGCTCACACACTTAGGCCATGTTGGAGTACAGCAGTGGGCCACACATATCAGGCAGTTGTATGTGTTAACCCAGGAACCTCTCACTATCCAGCAATCTGCCCTGTGCACACAGTGATATGACAACAGACACATATATAATATAGTGGAACCCTGTCATAATCAAATATGTTCTGCAGATACCTAAGTTGTTCATAGAAAGTGGGAAAGGAAAGACGATAAAACCTGCAAACAGTATCAGCAATAAACATTGTGCATCCTGAACATTATCATAGGTTCAGAGGTTGATACAAGGCTATCTGCCCTAGGGCATGTACAAGCCTAGCCAGAGTGTGTTTGGCTTTCGCAACCCTGTCAAAGTAGAACACTGTGCCTGTGAATAGTAGGTCACACAAGATAGCCCATTTACGTTTAGTGTATTGTGCCTCTGTCTAGCAGGGACCCAGAAGATATCCCATGGGTAAACATACGATCACCCATCCACATGTCAAGATGTCTCCTGTAGGTGGTCAGTGGGTGGCTCTGCCCATGCGAAACCGGGATTACAATCCAGAGTGAGTGGAGCCTCTGGGATAAGAATCTGTCCCTCCAGCATGTCCTATTAACATCTGTGCTGAGGTATATGTCCCTGGAGTGTGTAGCTCCAAGGGAGTCGGATATCCTGAGGTGGAGCATATCCATTAAATCTGGGTCAGATATTTCCTTAAACTACAGGCACACAACACATCTGATTAGGTGGTAAGCGACTGAGTAGAGCTGGAGTTACTGTATCTGAACTGTGCAGGGCATCTGTGTGAGTCCCTACATCTGCTTGTTGAGGAACATTTGTGGCCATTACAGTTGCTGCAGGTGTCAGGTAAGGTACATCTCAATTGTGGCATTGTAACCAAGCATGGTCGTGATGAGTATAGGGGCATAATGACCTCACTTGATCAACATGTGAAACCATATGGGGTAAGGTAGGCTATATAGAAGTTCTGTCTAACCACTTTGGCAACGTGATTGTCAAAGTCGAGAGTACGAACAAGTCGTGTCCTCAAACCCCTAACAACTACTACCGTATGTAATGGATTACTACCTATGTGGTAATGTGTGGGCATGTTGTTATCCCCAAAGGGGATGACTATGCAACTAATGGCATTTAGCTGTAGGCTATGGCTCAGGCACCAGTCATCCTATCTCTGTGAGACCCTGTTTGAGTATGCATGTGCCAGCTGGAGAGTTGATTATAGCACCCAGTTTGCAGTCATCTGCGAACATGGTCAGCCATATTCCTCCTGTGTTAGCCTGTATGTCACACAAATATATACTGAACAAGAGAGGTCCCAGGACTGAGCCTTGTGGGATGCCATGTATAACTGGTGTATAGTCAGACATGGCACCTGCAATACCGAGCATGTGTGTGCTAGCCCTGATCCAGGTAGCAATCCATCGTGTGAGATATGTGTCGATATCGACGCCGGTGAGCCTATGCATAATGGCCGAGTGGGGTATTGTGTTGAAGGATTGTGCAAGGTCCAGGCAGGCTGTGTGGACAACCATTCCTACATGGATGGACCTGCTAACTGTTTAAAGAATACGGACAGGTCCAAGAGGCAAGATCTGCTCACAACAACGCTGAAATGTGTAGGACCCAGTGTCTGTAGGTTCCTGATGTCTATGTGCATGAGTCCCATTACAATACGCTGCATAGCTTTGCAGAACAGGCTAGTTAGCCTTATAGGCCAATATTATCTGTGGTCCGTTGTGGCAGCAACTCTGTGGAGCGGGACCACTATCGCTGTATGCCATTCTGTGGGTACATATCCTGCAGTAACTCTGATATTGAACAGTGATGTAATGTAAGGGTTACGTCTGTCATGAAGCCCGTGTAAGATGCAGGCCAGGACACCATCTGGTCCCATTGATGCTGTGTTGCCCGCTGTGCAGAGGGCAGCACTCACCTGTTTATTTGTGATGTCAGGGAGGTTACACTCTGTTGGGATGGACAGTAGCTCCTTAGGGGGGATGGGGGGAGACATCTGCACTGAACCTGTTTGCCAGGATGTTGGCAATGTCTGTGGGTTCAGGGTATGTTTAGTCAGTATGCAGTAACTCACAGCATATCAGTGAGTGTCCACCCAGGTACCTGAATTAACTGAAGAAGGCCTTGTGAGTGTCCTACTTGTCTGGTGCAATTGTCCATTAGAAGTGGGCCTGACATAAATACATGAGTGATTGTAGCTGTCTGCTAGTACAGATCACAGATGCCTTCCCTGTCTGGGATTGTGCTCTATCATGTAGTAGTGTCCTCCTTTCATTGTATAGTTTATTAATGTCTGGGGTCTACCAGACAGGTCCCCTGCCATTGGAGGAGTGAGTCCAGTTGTTATTTGGGATAGCACAATCAATGCATTCCACTAGGTGTCCATAGAATGTGTATGTAAAGGATTCAGCAGTCTGAGCCATACTTACCACTGTCCCAGTGTCTCTGAAGGATACCACCTTGGTTTGGAGAAGTGTGACATTTGCTTTTGAGAAGTTTACCAAGATTATCCAGGATGGGTGTGGGGACGGGATATGGATGTCCAGTAAGATAAATGTATGTTCTGACCTTACCAATGAGGGGTATATCTCAGGTGTGGAACATAGAGTCCCCATGTTGGTGATGATCATGTCCAATATGTTGTCCCCTCTTGTGGGTGTGGTGACCGGTTGGGCCATAGCATATGAGTTTACAAATAGTAGCAACTGTTGGGCGAGGGTGTTGGGGCATGAGTACTATCCCCAGTTAATGTGTGAGTATTTGAAGTCACCCAATATAATGGTGTTTGGGGAGACCTTCATATTGTCCAGTGTTCCCAGGAAAGCCGAGTGTGGTTCCTGAGTTTGGGAGGGTGGTCTGTAGCAGGCAACAAACCAAAAGGCAGATTTGCACAATGTTAGGTGCATATGTATGGTCTGTGATGCTTTGTGCAGTGCTACCAACCCGGAGGTATGTGTATCTGTGATGTATATGGATACACCCCCTAATTGTGTTGGCCATTCTGAGTTTTGTGGTCAGAAAGCATGGTATGAAATATAACCTGGTAGTGCTGGTGTGCATTTGGGAGCCTGAACCAGGAGTCTGTTAGTGCACAGATATCGCTATTGTCCATACTGAGGAGATTCCTGAGTGGGCGCAATTTGAGGGTAAACACATCTGGTGTTGAGCAGCATTACCCTCACTGTCATGTACTCTGTAATGTCTATGGAGGTGGGTTTGTCTTTTGAGCCATGCTTAAAAAAGGCAGTATGGTGGTAGCAAGTGCCTTAGCTAGTATTCGAAAGTCCAAGGGTGACAGGTGCAAGCTGTCCATAGGGAAGCTACGTGGCATGTTGAGCATGTCACTCCAGGCTGACAGACACTGTATCCCCTTTGAATGACACCAATATGTTAGCCAACTGTTAAACGTGATCAGTTTGTTGGTATACTGTGACATCATACTTGGTGAGTGTAAGATGCTAGACAAGGTTAGGGTCATACTGGCTTGGGCTGCATGATCAGAGAGTTCCTCTATGTATCTTGTCATGTGGTCCAGGGAGGAACGTCTGAGGCTGTATGCACCAGCATGGACAATGATGGAGCCAGTCCTGTACTTGCTTTGGAGTGACCTGAGTGCATGTGTTATGTTGCAGATCCTAGCACCCGAGAGACAGCTCAAAGTGATTATTCCCTTGTTTGGCCTGGTGAGTGGGATGTCAGTGTGTCTGACAATGTGTCACCTATTACAAGTGTATTAGGTGTGTTGTTTAGCCCAAAGGGCAGTGACTGTGTGGCACACTGACATTGTGAACTATGTGATATGTGGGTATTGTAGTGGGGTAGCAGTTGTTTGTGTGTCTGCTTTGGAGGTCTCTGCTGCTTAGGCAGAGTTTATGTAGAGCCTCTGAGTATGTTTATGTGTGATAATGTGGTTTGATTGCTGTCCCTATAGGTTTATGTGAGACTGATATGTGGTGTGTGTGGTTACCTTCACCACCTGATAGACTATGCCAGTCATGGGTCGAGCGAGCTCAGCCTCCTGTATGTCAATATTGTTGCATCTCTCACATATATCTGAGTTTGTTGGGAGGAGGAGAGGGTTGTCTGTATACATGAGGCAGATGTGACATTGTGTCAAAACCACAATATTCACTAGCTGGACTGGAGAGTACACACAAAACTGACCCCTGGACATGCCAGGATATTATGATGACATACTACGTAGCCTGATCACAAAGGATCAGTAGGATGTTAAGTGTGTAAAAGAGTATAACAGGGATTAGTGCTCAGGTTTGTTGGTGTTTTGTAAAGAGTAGCTGAGAAGGAGTCCAGACTGAATCATGACACCTCCTGCAGCTATGTCATAAATAGCAATGTACACTCATATATGCCCTGAGTCAGGGCCAGCTGTACCTGACTGACAATGCCGACATCCTGTCAGACAGGCCCATATATACATACCCACCTCTCACTGACGATAGTCCCTGTCATCATACCAGGAGATATCACATGTAGAATGGCTGAACAGCTCCCCTTAAAGCCAAAAGCATGGCAGCAATTGGATTACATTGTTTCCCAATATCTGTCATGCATGAACTACAGAACAAACAGACCCTGCACCTGAACAGTCTGTTGAGCCTCACCCTCTCCACAGGATCTTGAACCGTTGAATGTGTTACAGCAACATATGGCACTCCCCACAAGTGTTGGTGCACAACACACCATGGGAAGTATAGTCCAGTAAGCCTATGAAGTCTGATCTGCAAGGCCATGGAGTCCATCATGGTTGAAGTCATAAACAGAGTTATTGGAAGCTGACAAACACACAACCCTACCAACTGTGGTATGTTCATGTGCAGATCATGGTTCCCAAACATGCTAGACTGTTTGCAAGGTAGCCACCCAGGACATACATCACTGAACAGAGCTACACATGTCCCACATAGACTTTGAATAGCCCTTTATCAACATCCCAGACACATGTCATATCCACAAAACCAACAATTTGTGCATAAATATGTGTTGACATATGAAGGAATGTCAATGTATCCACAGATAGATCACACAAGGTAAGAATTATAGGGTCCTGTTCAAGCTGTTGACACCTGCCGACCCACATGGCTCATTCCTGGGATTGCATAAAACAAAGTGTACACACATTACCATGTCCAGTCTGATGATGTCAGCATCCTACAAATATAGCAGGAGAAAAGAAACCACCCAGTAAAACGTATAGCGTGCTGTGTTAATGCGTATCCCTCTAATATTTTAACATCGCTAGGTAGGGGTTTGAATCCTGCAAACGCTGACAGTGTGTGTGTGTGTGTGGTGATTTCCAATGAGAGGAGTGCCCTTTTTGGAGACTGGGAAAACACATTAAAAGAGATACATTCCTCTTTGGAAAGTCTGATGATGACAACATCCTACAAATATAACAGGAGAACAGAAACCACCCAGTAAAGCATATAGCGTACAGTGTTAATGTGTATTTCTCTAATATCATAACATAGTTAGGTAGGGGTTTGAATCCTGCAAATGCTGACAGTGTGTGTTTGGGTATGTGGGTGATTTTCTATGAGAGGAGCTCCCTTTTTGGAGAATGAGAAAATACATTAAAAGAGGTACATTCCTCTTTGGAAAGTCTGATGATGACAGCATCCTACAAATATAGCAGGAGAAGAGAAACCACCCAGTAAAGCATGTAGTGTGCCATGTTAATGCGTATCTCTCTAATATCATAACATAGTTAGGTAGGGGTTTAAATCCTGCAAACGCTGACAGTGTGTGTTTGGAGATGTGTGTGATTTCCTATGAGAGGAGCTCCCTTTTTGGAGACTGAGAAAACACATTAAAAGAGTTACATTCCTCTTTGGAAAGTCTGATGATGACAGCATCCTACAAATATAGCAGGAGAACTGAAACCACCTGATAAAGCATATAGTGTGCTGTGTTAATGTGTATCTTTCTAGTATCATAACATAGTTAAGTAGGGGTTTGAATCCTGCAAACGCTGACTGTGTGTGTGGAGGGGGATGTGTGTGATTTCCTTTGAGAAGAGTGCCCTTTTTGGAGACTGGGAAAACATATTAAAAGAGGTACAGTCCTCTTTGGAAAGTCTGATGATGTCAGCATCCTACAAATATAGCAGGAGAACAGAAACCACCCAGTAAAGCATATAGTGCACCATGTTAATGCGTATCTGTCTAGTATCATAACATAGTTAAGTAGGGGTTTGAATCCAGCAATTGCTGAGTGCGTGTGTGTGTGACACAGTTGGTCAATGTAGTGTGGGTTTTGCTTTTACTATGGCATGACATATCATGATTAAAACTGTATGTGCATCGCACACATCAGGTATCTGCGTGGCAAATAAATATGTGTACATGTGACCTCAATCAGTACATGGGTGTGAAGCCTGCATACCATATGAATACATTTGTTTCCTTTGACAGATTGTGTCACTGCTTCTCAGATCATAGGTCACATATGTATGTATGTGACAAGCCCGGCCACTGTAGTGATCTGTGGCCAAGGTCATCTGTGCCACACACACCCATGACAGTTACTATAGAGTACTGTGAGTGATGGTACATTCCTGGACTATATGTCAGACATGTTCATACACAACAACGACTGGCAACAATGGACAGCCATTATAGGTGTACAACAGCCCTGTGGATATGCATTCAGGTCCCTATTGTCTTATGTGACACACTGAGGGACTCCACAATACCTATGGATATGAGGATACCAAGGGACATATGACATAACACATGGCTGTATGTACATATTGGTACCCAACATACATGTTGAGGGCTACCACCTATGTGGCACTGTCGGGATAGTATGTATAGTAAATGTGGATGACTATGCCATAGTCGGCTTACTGCTATACAGCATGTATTGGACAACAGGTATCTGTCTGTATGATACCCTTGTGTAGGATATGCGTCCCTTCCAGGGAAAGCATTGTAGGCCAATGCATGCATTTCCAGATGTGGATGGACATATCCCTAGTGTGTTTGTATGTACCTAAGAGGGCTATATGCCAAACAGGTGTGGTCCCAGGAAAGGGTGGTGGTCAATACCACTGGTTACTGTTATAGTATAGTACCGGAAGGATCCAACTTTTACTGAGTTCCCTACAACTGTGTGTCATTTGTCAGGATATCATCTAATGATTGGTTATAGTCATGCTGTTGAGGTTGTGTATACTACCAGACTGCAAATCATTGACAGATATTAACAGTATCACCCACAGCATAGTGTCAACCCATGTCATACACACATGTGTACCCATGTTAGTACATATCTGTAGTAGAATGTATACTGGCTATCAAAAGATACTATGAGATGTTAACAATGTGTACAACAGGGTATGTCACATGTCCCATGTGTCCACTATGCACGTACATGCAGACAGTGCGCATCCACCATGTTCACAGATGTACAACTGCTAATCTGTAATGCACACATCACACACATACTGTCCACTCACTAACACATGCTGGCAACACTGTACACTTCAGCCAAGTGGCACATGGGTGGACAATACATAATCAGACCTAACACTGGTGTGAACAATGCTACATTGACAATCAGAGCTGTGATGCATAATGCCTGCTCAGACATACCTACAAGGTTATCATTACACTTTCCTGTTGACAACTTGCTAATATTGCTACACTGCTATAATGTCACCCTGTGCATCAGAACCATGTTAGCCTGTTCCTCCATCAATGTTACAGATAACAGGAGGTGGCGCTGGCATCATCATATGCACAGGGTGTGTTGTTGGTTTGCCAGAGCCCGACATTGACCCATCCAATCGACATGTGTGTGTGTGTGTGTGTGTGTGTGTGTGTGTGTGTGTGTGTGTGTGTGTGTGTGTGTGTGTGTGTGTGTGTGAGGGACAACAGTACAGCATGGGCCAATGTTGATGTAATGTGTGTGTATGTGTGAGCCCTAGTTGTTTGGTTAATGTGTGTGTGTCTGCATGCACACAGTTCCACCATGTGGCTGCCATATATGGGAGGTTGTGTGACAGCCACAGACTGTACCTGCTAGGCTGTGCAGATCACTGTCTCTGGGCACGGACATGGTACCTGTGCCTGGCAGGGTGCTACGGGCAGTATCGGGTACCAACCCTGACTGGGTACTATCATCAGAGGCAGAGGTATGATGACTGGACCCATGTCCCTGCTGGGAATGGCCAGAGCCACATGCATGTGGTCTACTAGGATGATCAATGGACAGGCCAGCCCCAGCATTGCTGGGGCTGGTACTGCCACTACGGGAGTGGCTGTGATCTGTGTGCCATCCGCGATGACTGCCAGCTATTGCTGTTGCTGGCATGCGTCCATGTTGACATCTCAACCATCCCGCATGGTCCTGGCTCATGGAAAACACATTGTGGAGGGCATCTAATGTCTCCCCCCAACATCTATCAATGACCTCAGTGTAATTCCGGATGGCACCAGCAAGGTCACGGATGCTGTCATTGATAGCAGTGTAATGGGCCCTCTGCACCCTTAGTCCCTGTCTGGTGTACTGTTCCATACGTGCCTGTGCCTGCATTACAGCCCAGAACATACTGGAGGTTGTAATACCTCTGGGGGCATGTCTGCCAGGGGCAATATGACCAGTGGTGCTCCCCCAAGAACCCCTGGACATCTGCCTATGTGGTACCATTCTAGGAATCCGGCTATGGCTGCTGTGAGGGGATGCAAGTGCCATGGGTACCACACTCTCCTGGTCAATGCCAACTGTATGCTGTCCCTCGGCTAAGGCCATTGGTGATGAGGGATGTATTGGCAGTATGAGTGTGCACATAGATGGGGTTGAACACTGTGTACTGTCGATTGGTGGACTAATGACAGACCCTGTCAAACCTTCCTGTGCCAGAATACATGTCTCATCATCTCCACTATTAGTGGCAGTGACTTCAGGTTCCCTGCTGCTTTCAGCCACCCCAAACTCAGCACCTGTGAGAGGAAGACAGGAAACACACTTTATAATCTTTACATGATGTTAGCACACATGCACACATGCACACATGAATACATGCACACATGCACACATGCACACATGAACACATGAACACATGCACACATGCACACACTCACTACAGCACACACACACACACACACACACACACACACACACACACACACACACACACACACACACACACACACACACACACACACACACCAGCAATCCAACACATACTCAATAGTGGGTGAAGGTGGGTGACAGTATCACAAGGCAAACAGTCACCTCACAAGTGTCAGCTTGCAGAATATGTGTTGCTCAAGACTAAGCAGTGCAAGTGTAGACAGCTCTATTTAATGATATTATACATGGCTTTGATGCATGTGTGTAGTTGTTCAGTGATTGGCTACACCCTGGAACACAATGTGTACATGGACACAACATTGCTGTACATGTATTATCAGCTCTGCAATGTCCTGTGCGCCATCACTCACAGGTATACATACCATGACTGCATGTGTTATCTGTGTGACACATAGATTGCCATGTGTGAATACAGTGTCTGTGTCCATAGCAGATAATAGTGGGCACAGGTGTAACACATGCATGCTATGTACACACACGGGATGAGTGGTGCATGTAGACATGAAGGAATCCCAATGCTCAACATGGCCATTGTACAGTGGTTATGGTAAGTGTGGGACATAATGCAGATATGTCGGTGCCAGCCATGACATGGCATGCTACATGACTGCAACATTAAACACCACACATACCCAATGTGTGTCATGTGACCTATACACCCAATAGCATTCCATTACATATATGTGACACCTTGTACAAATGGCGACTGCTGTGCATATTGTGTATACTGGCATATGTAAGCACACATACAACATGCTATGCATATTGTGTATAGGTGCATATGTTTGCACACACACAAAACATTGAGGTGCAAAGCAATGGCTGCTATGTGTAGTACTGTGGTCACTGTAACTGGATGGGGTGTAGTACCATGTGCCATCATCATCATGCATCTTGTGGTCACTCACGGCTACTAATGTGTGACAGACCACTGCTTAGCATGTTGTACCTGAACTGCAGTGCCGTGGCTACGTTCACAATTACACAGCCACTTTGTACATGGGTGTGTGAGGTGCCCAATAGGCAGCATTGCCTAACATGACTGTGTTATGTGTTGAAGAGTGTTGCACAGCCCCATGATAGGCCTCTACCTCTGAGGTACATCATGTGTGTGTGGATGACATGTGGGATACTGAAGTGTGACCTTAAAGTGGGTGTGTGGTAACTCCATATGTAGCATGTTTTTGTGTACTGAGTATGATAAACATGTTATGTTGTGTACAGCTGTAGCAACTATGCCTATCCAATGTGCAGTACGGTGTTGCCACAACTGTGCCTGATGCTCTGTGTATTGCATGTCATTGAGGCAGCTACTGACATTATTGAGCTGTGCAATGTCTTACAGCAAACATGCACGGCATGCATTATGTGTAGGTGTGTTACGTGTACATGGCCTACACCTCACCTATGACATGCCCATTTCATTACCAACATTGCAGTTATACCACACTCACCAGCATGGATCCTCTGCCCTGCTGTCACACCAGAGGGACCTATGAGAATATGAGAGAGTTTGTCAGTGGCCACAACTGTGTCATTGCTACAGTGGGTATGCTAAACTACAGTAGAACAACAGTCAACAGTCACAGGTGTAGAGATAATATTCCAAATATCAGTATTGCACAACACTAGGCAGCAGAACTGCTAAACACACAGTACACATCTCACATAGACATAATCTAACAATACAGTTAACTGTAGTCTACAGATAGGGCATGTTACCTGCTCGCACCATGTGAACATGCTGGGTGGCTCCAGCCTCCTTGACAACACATGTCAGAGGTAGTTGCTGCTGTTGTCCAGAAGCCACCACGCTTTGGAGCAGCTCCTCCACTCTGGTGAGAGGGGGATGAATGGCCACCCCACCACCTGTGGCAAGCTGTTGTCTTTGGATATCAGATGCACGCCGCCGGACATGTCTAATTAAATCACTACAGTGGTGCGTACCTGCTCATATGTCTGATTATGCATGCCTATGTCATTTACCTGATGAACAAGATCCTGCCACAGTGCAGTCTGCTCCTGCTGGTGCTGGCTGCTTTGGGAAAACAGCATTGTGTACTGCTGCACCAGGCTTTGCAAAATCTCATCTTCATCCGCTGTTGTGTACGACGGGTTGCGTTGGTGGGCCATCTGGCTAAAAAAGATATGAACAATATGTGTGAGTGAGTCCTGTGGCACACTTTACACCTTTAACCACAGATATCACTTTATTGACATATATCCCATCCGTTTGTCTGTCAGAGGTTACACACGTTCAATACCACTTATTGGTTCTCAGGCCACAACTGACTAACAGTGCCTGGCACACTCTATATATCACACCACTATACAACAGTACCCGGCACACTGTTTGTGACACAATGCCCAACCTCAACACAGGGGTATATATCACGCTATTGCACGAACAGAGATGTCATCCATTGCAATGAATGTAAAGTACAATTACAGTAGTACCAGTCCACCACCCTAGTCATTGATGCCATAGCCCTGCCTAACATACATGTACAGTTGTTACTATAGGTGGCATACTGATTTAACAGAGTATATATGTTGCTGGATACACACGTATACCCTGTAACACACATATGATTGCAGCCATGGTACAGGCATAATTACACACACATCAGACAAACATACAACGCACCACTGTATGCCAACACAGATGAGCATTACCTGTGTACCATAAAGTACTGTGTGCCACTACTTACAAACCCTTATGCCTGAGTTTTGTCCTCTGTGCAGACTACAGGAAACACACAAGACAGTGTTTCCAAGCAATGTGAACACACACTATACTGTGCTGTTTAGGCCTACAGCTTCAGGTAGTACTACAGTTCATATGGGAGTTGGATTCACCAGCAGTACCACTCACTAAGCATACATGTATTGCTTTAGCCTACAATGAGACACCTCGGTCGTCAACAAGGAACTACGTCACATCGTATGCCATATTACTATGTCTGCCTAACAGTACAGTACACATCTTTTGCTGGAGTCACAGCTAGGATAGACACTACCATGTCAGATACAACTTCACACTAACCTATCACACCTTTACAGACCTTGCACACACATTCAGCATTACACTTATACAACCTCACATAGCAGGTATTGCATTGTGTACATGTGTGAGTGCATAGTGTCATAGGTAGGTAATATGCTATTGGCCCTAGGGCCTACAGCAGCCTAGCCATATGGTACCCTGGTCTTTGACACACATGTACTTTGATTTCACTTGCCCCTGCCAACCAGAACCACAGAGGGGGTTCCTGGGGTGTATTACCAATCTCCCAAACAATCACCAGGGGTATTTACGACAACTGCTAATGAGGAGCCTTGTTTGCTATTGCTAGGTGGTCTATTCCAGTGTATGGCATATCTCTGAGATAGGAACCTATCCCTCCAGTATGTGCTGTTTAATGAGCTGACGAGGTTTAGGGCCCTAGAGCGTGTATCCCGGAGGGATTGTGATATGTTGCCATGGTGGTTGTCACCCAGCTATGGGTGTGACATACCTCTGTATGTCAGGCAGAGGTCACCTCTGTGTGGCTGGTATGCAATACAGTCTAGATGTGGTTTTGTGAGTCAGTCTGCATAGGGCATCTGTTTGCGGCCAGTATTACCCTTTGTGATGTATGTCTATGGGCTTTCCACCTGCTGTACTTCTCATGTGAGGTACATACCACACAGGGCATTGTGATAAGTAGAGGGGAACACTGACCTATATTTCCCTAGATGACACACCTGTTGTCATGACACATACCACACAGACAGATTACAGGTCTAGTGTGGCGCTGTCTTTATCAAAGAGGTGGCTACTGTCCACCTGTGTCCTATGTTCCCTTATCACACCTTCGGTGTTGGGTAGATCTCTAGCTATGTGGTAGTTAACGGGTACAGTGTTCTGGAAAGGAGGAATGGCACTGCAGTATCGACACTTGTCTACAGTCCATGCCTTGGTCACCACACACCTGTTGCAGTACATATGTCCCCATGTCTCTCTCTCTATATGTGTATATATATATATATATATATATATATATATATATATATATATATATACATATCTATACACATACATGTACACATCCATTGCTGTACACATAGATGTACATATAGGCACATGTACAGTCCACCTTTCATGATGGGGATATCACTTATGCGACAGTTGTGGGATGTACAGTTATGTGATTATATTGCACAGTATTGTGCAGAATGCATGTGGGTGTCCTCGGCCCATGTTGCTTTAGCAGGCCTCACTGGCTGTAACACAGCAGATCTGAAATTTCTGTCCCACAGCGTTTAACCAGCACATGACATATATCAGCACTGCATGCTGTTTTCTATGCCACACACTACTACCTACATAGATATATGCACATAACAACCTTCAACGACAGATATCTGTCTACCCTTCACTAACAGTTGCAGTATGTCCCTTGCCCTATGCACATATGCAGATACAGATAGATACGTACTGCTGCCACACATGGATGATTTGCAGTGTGTAGTGTACTCTTCAGGAACATCTACTACATGCCAACACATACATATGAGTTACATACCTTACCTTTGTATTTCCCTGCTCCGTCTGTTACAGTTTTGTAGGGTTTTTTTTTTTGGTTGTTTGTTTTGAGTTTTCTCCCTCTGTTTCTGTTTCTCTCTCTGTTGTCTGTATCTCTGTCTGTGTCTCTCTCTCTCTCACTCTCTATCTCCCTGTACCTGCAATGATATTATTGCATGTGTGGACAGCAGGTACAGCCTGCTTTTCTAGGTATCTGCACTTGTGCATGTGACAGCCTCTGCACCAATTGCTGCCCACCATTCAGTAATTGCATGCAGCCTGCTGTGTGGTGATTGCATTACTCACTGTGATTGCAGCCCACTGCTATAAAATGCTAGGTTAGGTAGGTGTATCCCTTTCAGCTTTCCAAGGTGGGGCCCATGCTTGTTTGCTCTGGACACCGTTGTGTCAGTCAGAAGGTTGGTATATGTCTCTTATCTGAAGCTAGGGTTGTAGCCAGTGATATGCATGTTGTACTCAAACCTGAATGTTGCTGCTTCCAGTACACACTTCTCAGTGTAGACATGTACTCACCCCCTCCAAATGCTAACACAGGATACATGGGAGTATGTACTTTCTTTCTGAATTAGACATTTAACTGCCATACAAATGTGGTTATTGCACTGTATTCCTGTGGCACATGCAGTGTTTGTGAACTGCTATACTGTGATTATTACGTTAATCACTTCTGAACAGTTTGTGGTTTGTTTGTGTTGACATTAGCACAGGCTGCTCAACACAACTGGACATATTTCAGTACTGAGTATGCCTACCTACACCCTGTTTTTTGCCCGAATACACAGGTGTGTTGTACCTTTGGGTAGGGGTGCAGAACTGCAAAGAGCATTTTTTATTATCATGTGAGGTTTATCTTGCTGAACATATGGGGTTGCTGTGTACCTGTTTGTCTATCAAGGCAAGTAGCCTGTCTGCATAGCTCCCACCTGTGGACATATCCAGATGGTAGCTAGAGGTTAGCCTATTATACTTTGTCTGTGCACCACACCAGTCTTTTCAGCACTGGCACATTGGCATTGTCACAGGTGGTTGCTAGCAGTACATAGCTACATCCTGTGATATTTCTGTGTTGTATTCCTACATAAGGGCATGCTTGTGGAACTGCTTCCAAAGCTATTTGCAGAGTGTGTAACAGCAGTAATGCTGATATGCCTGCATGTTTCTGCCTCTGCCAGGCTTCAGATACTCTCAGGTATATATTTGAACGGCCTCAGTGAAAGGTACATATAAGTGAGATACACCTGCAATATATTACAGACATATTGCAGTTGAGACTTTCTTGGGAATCAGAGCATATGTATACCTACACCTTTTCCGACATGCAAGCAGTGTCTACTCTCACCTATTGACATTATTCATTATGTGTGATTCCACACTTGTCTGCCTAAAGTTAGTACTTTTCAGAGTGATTCAGTGGGGCACAGCTAACATTTGTTTACAAATCAGGGACATCCCTGTAAAGCAGCCACAGTTGGGGTGTCTGGCCTCTGCCCTATTCAACTTTGCCAGTATTTATCCTGGACTGATACTGTGTGGTGTTTGTAAGGTGCTACTGTAACATTATTCCTTGCTTGGATGGCTGGTTCTCTTTTCACAGTCAGGTCATGCAATTCCACAACAACTGCTGGTAAAGACCCACAGAACAGGATTTGTGTTATACCATTCCTAATTTCCATTTACATTCCCTCATTGTAATGCATGATATATTTATTTCAGCACCAAGTTATTTGTATATCTGGTGTGGCTTAGTGGTAATTCATGTAGTCTATTGTGTCAATGGTCTGGGGTTCGAGACTGGCAGAGGTCTTTTCTTTTGCTGCTGAGCAGAACAAGGGCCCTTCCATAGAGTGACTAAGGCACTTTTAAGCAGTTGTAAGCGGGTTTGCATGACGCTTAGCGATGCTTAGCTAAGCGCACACATGCGCACACTTGCTTAAACCCGCTTACTACCGCTTAAAAGTGCTTACTCCCGCTAACCCCCGTGCTAATTTATTTTAAAGAAAAGAAAATGGGGAGATAGGAAAGTGGTGAAAAAGGGGGCACAAAGAGGGATAGACAGTAGGTAAACAAGCTCAGGATGTGCAGGACGGGTGTAGGGAAGGTCCATAGCTGCCCATTTCTTTACCAGCAACAGCTGTGCATATGCAATAAATTTGGAGTGAATTTTGAAACCATCCACCCCTGGGAGAGGGGTGAGGACAACAAAGTATGTTGTACTGCCAATTATAATTATCAGTTTACATGTCCAATGAACATGTGTGCGAAATGGGCAGCTATGTATGGGGCATAATTTTTTTGTGGGTACAGATAGCCCTTTTTTTTCAGGTGAGAGTGGAACGTGAGGTAGAGGAATAGGTATGTTCGGGGAGGTAGGTTGGGGAGGTAAACAGACAAGACAGACAAGATGCATACATGGGAGGTGTATGACACATGGGGTGGATGAACACAATTGACGGGGTCAGATGTTTGGAAATCACAAGCCCATGAGCCCACAGATGGTAACAGTGGAACTGAGATCCCCACCCATGGGCAGTCACCACTGCACCTTCACAGCACCAAGGGTGGCTGTGCTGGGGGCTGCGTAGGACAGGCCGGCTCACCCATGAGACGTGCTACTCTTGCCTCGAGCTGGCATAGGGGATCAGCGTCTGAACACTGGATCTCCCTACGCACTACAGCCCGGACCCTTCAAAGGGTGACAGGTGGCCCTTCTCCGCCCACGCTTGCATGGGGGGATGAGCCCCATCTCCTGCAGCGCTTTCACCCAAAGGTGGCACAGGACCAATGGAGGAGGGCAGCCATAGTAAATGTGGATGACTATGCCATAGTCGGCTTACTGCTATACAGCATGTATTGGACAACAGGTATCTGTCTGTATGATACCCTTGTGCAGGATATGTGTCCCATCCAGGGAAAGCATTGTAGGCCAATGCATGCATTTCCAGATGTGGATGGACATATCCCTAGTGTATTTACATGTACCTAAGAGGGCTATATGCCAAACAGGTGTGGTCCCAGGAAAGGGTGGTGGTCAATACCACTGGTTACTGTTATAGTATAGTACCGGAAGGATCCAACTGTTACTGAGTTCCCTACAACTGTGTGTCATTTGTCAGGACATCATCTAATGATTGGTTATAGTCATGCTGTTGAGGTTGTGTATACTACCAGACTGCAAATCATTGACAGATATTAACAATATCACCCACAGCATAGTGTCAACCCATGTCATACACACATGTGTACCCATGTTAGTACATATCTGTAGTAGAATGCATACTGGCTATCGAAAGATACTATGAGATGTTAACAATGTGTACAACAGGGTATGTCACATGTCCCATGTGTCCACTATGCACGTACATGCAGACAGTGTCACCCACCATGTTCACAGATGTACACCTGCTAATCTGTAATGCACACATCACACACATACTGTCCACTCACTAACACATGCTGGCAACACTGTACACTTCAGCCAAGTGGCACATGGGTGGACAATACATAATCAGACCTAACACTGGTGTAAACAATGCTACATTGACAATCAGAGCTGTGATGCATAATGCCTGCTCAGACATACCTACAAGGATATCATTACACTTTCCTGTTGACAACTTGCTAATATTGCTACACTGCTATAATGTCACCCTGTGCATCAGAACCATGTTAGCCTGTTCCTCCATCAATGTTACAGATGACAGGAGGTGGCGCAGGCGTCATCATATGCACAGGGTGTGTTGTTGGTTTGCCAGAGCCCGACATTGACCCATCCAATCGACATGTCTGTGTGTGTGTGTGTGTGTGTGTGTGTGTGTGTGTGTGTGTGTGTGTGTGTGTGTGTGTGTGTGTGTGTGAGGGACAACAGTACAGCATGGGCCAATGTTGATGTAATGTGTGTGTGTATGTGTGAGCCCTAGTTGTTTGGTTATTGTGTGTGTGTCTGCATGTACACAGCTCCACCATGTGGCTGCCATATACGGGAGGTTATGTTACAGCCACAGACTGTACCTGCTAGGCTGTACAGATCACTGTCTCTGGGCACGGACATGGTACCTGTGCCTGGCAGGGGTGCTACGGTGCCAGGTGCACTCGCCAGCTGAGGAGGGACAGGTGGGTCTGCTGGGACCAGCCTTCCCATACGTTCTGTGATTAGGTGTGTTTAATTACAACATAAACAACAGCATTCCAGATTAGTTGTAACAGCATGCAGTAATATTCCCATTAACCCAACACACCAAGGTTCCAACAGTTGAACAGCAAGCATAAAACATGCATATATTGAATGACAGTGGATATTCCAACAGAATGCAGGGATGTTTGGTAGCAACAGGCCACCATGATTGTGGTGTTTGAACAGGGCACATGCATCAACGTGAATGCAAATATTTATAGAACAATAGGACATATGTCCCAACAAATATTTAAGATTACACATACCCATTGAGGTGTGGAATTGCATGGTTTATGCACATTTTTATTTATTTATTTTTATTTTATATTTCTTGACCGGGATAGTCCAACTGGAGCCATGTCCATTTTCAGTGGAGGCCCGAGGAGATAAGCTCCAATTTATTAGATACAATAATACAAGTAAAACAAGATTACATAAGTAGTATTACCAACGAATACATAGACAGACATGAGATACCCCAGGTTCTAGTCAGGAGAAAAATTAACAATAAATAGTTAGTTGGGTTATTCACATTCATGTTGAAAGTTACCCGGGCTTGTTGCAGTGGCAAAGCCAGTTAAATGCCATATGTTGTTTGAGTTTAGTTTTAAATTGTCCTGCAATGTTAGCAAAGAGGGCATCTCCAGCAGTGTTGTTGATTTTGATTGTCTGAATTAGAAGTTTGTTCGAGGATCGAAGCAGTCTTGGATTGTTGTGGGGGGTGATAATATTTTGAAGGGCTAGTGTGTTATCTGGGTTAAGAGGATTTTGTTAGCCATGATCAGTAGGTTATGTTGTATGAGACTGGGACGTTCTAGCCACCCAAGCTGTTTTAGATTGATGCAGTGGTGTGTTTTAAAAGGCATTCCAGTGGCAAACCTGGCAATATGATTGTAACAGGTTGACAGTCTATTTATTACAGATTTGTTTAGATTAAGAAAGGTAACATATGTCCGGAATCATATCTCTGCAGGTACTGTCATATAAAATAAGTGAGTGAGCCTGAAAAAGAGTGTTCTAACCTATTAATAAAGGTATAATATGTAGAAAAAAAACCTCGATTAACATCTTATAATTACTTTTAGTCTACACTACATTCCTAGTGACTGCAAGTGTATATCCCCTACATGTATTATTACACTTGCCACCATGCATTAGGTTGTGTAATGGGTTTGGCTAGTTCAATATATGCCTGACCTATATCTGACATACTAACTGTCCAAGATGCAGATGTTACTGCTACATATTCCTTGATTGCATTTATATTTCTTTATCTACATATCTGGATGTTTTCACATGACATTTTCACTTCAATTTGTACAGAACCCTGCATTTCTTGACACACACTCACATTTCTGGGGAACAACTTAACATGCTACTCATGTGCCAGATTTACTTATGCATGCCAGCCATTAACTGATTCTTGAGGACTGTATATATGCTTCACAGCAACTAGCACTTCCATCACCCTCATTATATGGGACTGCACAACTCTGGGCTGCCAGCACTTTTTAAAACAGTACTATTTGTATAATGCAAGGGTACAACAACATTTCAAACTAAGTGACACAGACACACTCTGGGTTTTAGACCTTTATTAATGACATTACACACTTTTCCACAGGCTCACTCCTTTATTTGTTATAAAGGTGCATATGGGAGACATATTCAAGACATATTATACCTTTATTAATAGGTTAGAACACTTTTTTCAGGCTCACTCACTTATTTTATATGACAGTACCTGCAGAGATATTATTCCGGACATATGTTACCTTTCTTAATGGGTTACTACACTCTTTTTCTGGCTCTCTGACTTTTTTATCTGACAGTACATGCAGAGGACTTATTCAATCCATTTTATGGCTGTATTATTGGACTACAACACTTTATTTCATGCTCTCTCCCCTATTTTATATAACAATACATGCAGAATAATCACTAACCTGCCTGGTGGCGCAGCCTTAGCAGCCTGTTTGCATAGGCTTGCTGATTCACAGTACTGTCGCCTGCAGCTGTAAAGTAAATAAAGGGATATTGAGACATACCTATCCGTTATACAGAATCAATTATCAATTCTTACATACTGCATTCCATGGCTACCTACTTAGTTGTGGGGCATCCTGCATCCCACAGGCCTCCTGTATCCATTGGTTCAGGCGGTCCTGCTTCTGTCTCTTCAGGTCTGCATGGTGGTGATGGACCTGCTCACCAGTCTGAGGAATGCCTGTGACACTGGTGAGGTCATGAGCTAACCAGTTCCAAGCCTCTGCCTTGTACTCCGTTCCTTGGAACTGACCCTGCAGGAGTCTTGACTCATGACGGTGGACAAGGAGCCAAACCATGTATTTTGACTCCTTGATGCCCCAATGTTGTGCTCGGAAGCATGTACACTCTCCAGCACCAGCCATTCTAACTGCAGATGTGAGCTACAATCAGTTATGGCGAGTATTCCCGCCTATGGGGCTTAAATATGCCGCATTTCCCGCACTTTTTTGTGATTGGCCATTTTTGAAATTTCTCGGCTGACTGCAGACCTGCTTAGTAATGGTTAATCTACCATTACTAAGTATATGTATGTTAACAGTGGCTGTTTCTCCTAAGTTGACATGGCTTAGTGGTTCTGTACTTTGATTATGATGCACAGAGTCCTGGGTTTGAACCTTGTCATTCATTTTATTTTCATACTGTCCAGACAAGCTAGGGGGTGTGGCTGCATTTAAACAACTTTGCTCTATGTTGCTCCACGGTGCCCTACGATGCCCTGATTGGCGTGGTGCGCACATTCGCGCAAACACATTGAGCTGGTTAAAGCGCTATTTCGCTATGGGTACCTCTATTGTGCTGGGTAAAGCGCTCTTACATTTTGGGCAACTCTATTGCACTGGGTAAAGCACTCTTACACTTTGGGCAACTCTATTGTGCTGGGTAAAGTGCTCTTAAACTTTGGACACCTCTATTGCGCTGGATAAAGCGCTATTAAACTATGGGCAACTCTATTGCACTGGGTAAAGCACTGCTTAACTGCAAGCAATTATATATCAGGATCCTTTAAAAATATATATTTTGTTCACTGATACATTGGCCATTTCACTGCTTTTTACTAATATTTTAATCATATTTGTCTGGTATTATTCCATATACTGATTTAAAACATAAATAAGAAGGGGAGTGGTGTGACTCGAACCGTGAATGCCTCTTCTTTGTGCGAGCACTCTACCATTACGCTATTGCTATTTGGTGTGATTTGCATAAACATTCTTTCTTATGCTCTTCATTGTCGGAATTGCTAACTACAGCTAAGCAATGGACACACCCGCGCAAATACGGGCAGCTATTTCGGGAATTTAAAAAAAATAAAATTAATGTTTTACTTTTTATAACTGTGATGGGGGTTTACAATGTCAGGGAGTGTGGTGTTGGATTCAAGGACATTTGAGCGGACTCGCTCTTATGTAATTTCATTTTACTTTTCTAAACCTTGCAGGGGCGTGGACATTTAGACTGTTCGGCAGTTGGACACTCCCCCTGCTTTCCTACATGGTCCATGTAAGACTTACGGTTGAGTCAGCATGCCCTCATGAATATTCATGGCATGCTGACATCATACCGTTCAACTGCAGCCTCCGAGTAAGACTTATTAAGTCTTACACGGAGGATTCGTGAATCTGGGGGTTTGAGTGATCCTTAAACATTTTATCTTACTATTACTTAATTTGAAGATCATTCGGATAAAAAAATTCTTGTCATATTACTACTCGGAATTAAATTCTTCAACAAGTAAGAATGAGCAACTCTAAAAATAACCGCACCGACTCTTCACTCCAGAAAGAATTACACCAAATACTGGAAACTTTACAGAACTTCTCAGTCAAAATGGATGGATTTCAAGAAAACATCTTGGAAGTTAAGGAGCATAGCCTTAAACAAATATTCACATGGATTTACACCAACACTTACAAGCAAAAGTTTCAGATCTTGAATATGCTTTAACTGACATGGATCACCATCTCAAAGAAAATCACTCTTAGACAGAGACTTTATAGAAATACAATACTTGGCTACTACAAAAGGTAGATGACCTGGAAAATTGTAAAAGAAGAAATAATATAACATTTTTTGGCTTAAGGGAAAAATAGAAGATGATATGGTCAGTTTTCTGACTACCTGGATACCAAAACCTCTTAATCTTCAGGAAAGTTCATCTTATGGAATTAAAAGAGATCACAGATCACTTGGAAAACCAATTCACTCAGACTCTTCCATTCATCCCAGATGATTAGTTGTTAATTTTTTTTCTGGTTCGGATAAAGACTTGGTGTTAAAGACCATCTGGTCAAAAGCTTCTGTAAAATATGATAAGAGATCTGGGAACACAGGTTGACAGCAACATCTCTTTTGACCACCATGCAGCCACTGTGGTCAGAAAGTCCTTCTATGTGGCTCATCTCATTACAAAGGGTTTTGCTCCCAGGAAGAAAGAAGTCATTGTCCCCCTCTACTCTTCCCACATTAGGCCAATCATCAAGTACAATGCCCCATTTGGCATGTACCTCACTAGACACCTGGAGAGGCCGCAAAAGTACCTCACAAAGAGGATCCTAGGCCTTAAACACTTGTCCTATATGGACAGACTCAAAAAACTCCCAACTATTCTCTGTCTCATATTGCCTACTTAGAGGTGACCTCTGCTTGACTTATAAAGCCATGTCTGACCAAACTCTGGTAGAAATGCTACATCTGAACCCTCTGCACCACATGCTCCAGAGACCTCAACCTAATTACTACAATTAACAGAATGTGCTGGAGGGACTGGTTCATAACCCAGACACTGCCCATGCTTTGGAATAGACTTCCCATACATGTCAAACAGAGCACCTCACTGGCCCTCTTCAAGAGAAATCTTGATGAGTGGATGGGAAATAGAAAATTCACCCCAGGGATCACTCCAGTGGCTCTGCTTGACAGAGGCTCTGGAAACTAAGGTCAGGTGGCAAGATGCCAGGGTAATCCTATGGACTAGGCTTGTAAAGGCTCCAGGGCCATTATCCCAGTACACACCTATGAACCTATGAACCTACTATTAGATTTGATAATGTCTACTCATCTAGGACAATGGAACCGAGGAAGAAAACTTGGCCGCTAGTTAAGTCACTTAAACAAAATAATATCAAAGCTCAACTTTCTTTTCCAGCAAAAATAAAAATACATTTGGCTTCTGTTACAAGGACTTTCAATAACTTAGAGGACCATTCTATTTCATGAAAAATAATGACATCATCCCCTTATCAGATGACATAGACTAGATTTCTTCTACCCATGAGAAATCTTTAGAAAAATCTAAGTGGTCTAAAGTTAAAAAGAAGAAACAGAAAATGGACTTATCCACTCAATCTTCTAATAAAAATGTATAATTTCTTTATTTTTTCTATTTCTAAAGGGAATATATGTATCATAAAAGGTCTTATATATATATATATATATATATATATATTCATAAGGTAAAGTCTTTAACTTCCTTTCATATTGCTTTCTAAAATACTTGTTATATATTTGTGTGTGTGTGTGTGTGTGTGTGTGTGTGTGTGTGTGTGTGTGTGTGTGTGTGTGTGTGTGTGCATATCTGTTAGTATGTATGTATTTATGTATGGGTGTGTGTACATGTACATATATGTATGCATATTTATATGTGCATGCACACACATATATATATATATATATATATATATATATATATATATATATATATATATATATATATATATGGTTTGCTATCATTATGTCGTGCATTTGCGGCTAAATATTCGAACATCAGATGTTTGAATACTTCATATTACGGCAGGTGACATGGCGAAGGTTTGCGTTGAATGCACTCGCGATTCACAATTCTAACTTTCGGTCATGGGAGGATCGCGGTACAGTGCAGTTAGGGAAATGCATCCCTTTCCTCACTGTAGTGCGATCTCGAGTTGGAATATTAAGTTTGGGGGTGTGGGGCACAGCCCACAGAGGTGCAGGGGCACAGCCCCCATAACTGTGTGTTCGGTTAGGTAGGTAGGTGATTATGGAAAGGGTGGTGCTGTGTATTGCTGTAAATGCAAGCGACATTTTCGACAATACACCCTTGTTTTCGAGTTTACTATCATTCGAAAATGTTAATTTTCGATGCATAAATTCGAAAATAAAGACATTATTTATTTTTACTTTCGAATTTATGATAGTAAACCTACATATATATATATATATATATATATATATATATATATATATATATATATATGGGTCTACTTTACATGGTCGACATTTCAGAAAGTCGACTTTCATATGGCCGAGACCATATGATCGACTTTTAGAATGCTGACTATGTAAAGTAAACATAAACACACAACAAACACTTACCTTAAACTGTTAGCAGGGGGGACTCTGCCCCCCCTGCACCCCCATAACTTAAATATACCAACTCCGAGATCGCACTACAGTGTAGAAGTGGGAAATTTTCCCATTCCACACTGTGCGGAGACAGCGGTTCCTCATGATAGGCTTTTCAAAAGTCGATCATATGGTCTCGGCCATATGAAAGTCAACCTTATGAAATGTCTACCATGTGAAGGGGATCCATATATATATATATATATATATATATATATATATATATATATATATATATGTATATATATATGTTTATATAGATTTACAATCACATTTTTGAATGGCAGTCACTCGAACTGGGATGGTTGAAAAGCTGTTTTCCAGTTCTCGTAATGCCAAACCGAAAATGGTTGACTCCATAACAACAAATGCTAGTGTTCATTTGCTGTTGTGAGGCTGATGTTCTGCTTGGAGATTTCACTACAGTGGGGCTCAGGAAATGTACCCTTTTCCTCCCTGTAGTGCGATCTTGGAGTTTGTATATATATATATATATATATATATATATATATATATATATATATATATATATATATATATATATGTATATCAGTAACAGGGGGTGTGGGGGGCATAGCCCTCCTGCAAAATGTTGGTTGGGAAATCATTGGACTGCAAGGTACATTGGGTAATGTCAACTTTGTCTAATATGGATGTATCAACATTACCGGTTTCATTATTTTGCCTTGGCAATGTTTTATTTTCAATATTTTTTTTCTATTAAGTCATCACTCAAATGAGTGATTTTCAGAAATGTGATAGTAAAGTGTGTGTATATATATATATATATATATATATATATATATATATATATATATATATAATAGATATAGATATATGGATAGATATAGATATATAGATATATAGATATTCACATGGGTAGTTTCTCTAAACTGCATTCTACATATTCTTTCTTATTTTATTGTGTTAAATGAATGTTAATTTGCATCAAGTTTCTTTCCATCATGTTAATACAACTTTCCCTCTCTTCAGTTTTATCATATCTCTAATTTTTTTAATTAGTCTTTTTTCTCTCTTATATAATTTATTTAAACATAGACTGAATGAAATGTCATTTAATACCTGTCTATATTATTTTCTTTTGTGTTTTATTTTTTATGTCTGTATGACTTCAGATATAAGGCTTTGTGAAAATTAGTTGGAGGGCTTTCTATGTTGTCATAGAGTTATTATCTTTGTTTTTTCTCCTCAAGAATAACACATAGATATTCAGGTTTTGATTGTTTCTTATTTTGTTTTTTTATTATATATATATATATATATATATATATATATATATATATATATATATATATATATATATATAAAAGCTCTTGGTTGGTGTATGTGTATGGTGTTTTTTTGAGGGATACCTGGGTTGCATAAAATGAGTGAGTGTGACAATGCATGTGTGCTTTGTGTGCTGATCCAGTGTTGGGGCTGTGGGATTTTGGTTGTATTTTCTGGATTGGTGGCTTGATTTCTGGTGCTTTGGCTTTCTAGTCTGCTTTTTCTCTTTCTCTATTTCTTGGTGTGTTGTTTTTGTGGTTTGTGTCATCATGATGGATTTCTGGGTTGTGTTTGGATGGTGAACTTGCTGATGTTGTTTCTTATCTGCTTGGAACCTGGGGATTCTCTTGGGTTGGTGAAGCTGCATCTTTGTACATTTTTAATGGCTTTTTTTTTAATACAGATAAAGGCGTGCTTTTGCTGTTAATCTCCTTTTAACTTAATTAAAGAGGAGAGGGAGGGAGAATGAGGAGAGGGAATAAAAGATTAGAGAAGTTTAACTGTTTTAATATTTTATAGGAATACATTTTTGATTAGCTATAATTAGACATGGGTGGCTATAGGGCTTTTCTTTTGTTCTTTGAAGATAATTTTATTCTTGATAGTATGAAAATGTCATGCGTTTAGATGCTTTAGTCTGGTGGACTTGGTTTGGAGATTGGAGTTGGTACTTGGGTGTGTTATTGAGCTAGCATATGGGTGATCTGGTGTTTCTTTAATGACTTTGATTTAGGTAGACTACGATTAATGCACTTGTGTTTGTTATCTGTCATGTGCAGATTTGTTCCTGTGGAAAATACAAAAGTTTAAACTATTATTAACATTTAAATATTATATATTTATCATTTAAATTAAGTTTTATTAAACTCTCATGATGGATACTCCCTACATATTTTTTACCTATAAAATATAGGTAAACAACAGTTTTTAAATTATATAAATGTTGTACCTGGTGTTGCTTCATTAATTTTCCCTTATTGCATTACTATTTTTTCCCTTGCTATTTCCCCTTTGACAAGTATATGTTACTCTACCCTATATTTTTACTTAATTATTTTTAAACTTCTTTTCAATTTAATTTATATATGTAATATCACAATTTAGTTATGTTTTTAAAAATAAGAGATGATCCTTTTAGTTTAAATATATAAATATTATTGAGTAGAAGGCATATTAACAAAAATCTGAAGGGATAACAAATATCTGTTCCTTCTTTTAATTTTTCTGTAATTATGAATGGCACTTTTTCAATCACTCTAGTCTGATTTTTTTTCTCTCTCCTCTTTTATTCTCTAGCTATTTGTATTATATTAATATAATCTTATTATATTTAACAGATCTCTATTTTATTGTGGTGTCAATAACCATTTGATCTGTTTTAATAAGAAGGCATTGTGTTATATGTGTATTGTCATTTGTTTTGAATCCATTTATTTGATTATTGGGTAAATGGGTACTTATAAACTAGTTTATAACAAACAATTTTAAACATCTGAAAGAGCTCCAGTGGGTGGGTGTCACAAGGTATGGGCAGAGGGCTGTGGCCGCTGCTTGGTATTGGAATGTGGGCTTTTGATGTGTGTGTGACTTTAGGGTGGGGTGGACTCTTCTTCAGTGCAGTGGATGTTCTTTTGATGCACTGGGGGGAGTTTGTTTTGCTCAGGAGCTTTGTGCAATGGTGATCTGTTTTGTCTTGGCATTGGGTGGCAGTCATAGCTTCCTTTTTGCTTATATTTTGTGACATTTTACTTAAATGCTAGAATAGTTGTTACATTATTTCTTAGAAAAATACTGTACTGGAGGGGAGGGCTCTGTGACTGCATTCTCTATTTGCATGGATATGTCAGATAATAAATGATTTCATACAGTTTATAACACATAAATATTCAGTATATATATATATATATATATATATATATATATATATATATATATATATATATATAGTCTATATCACATAGTCGAAGTTTTATAACTGCGAACACGGAATGTTTGAACCATTCCATTTGAAGTTACAAAACTTTGACTAGTGCAAAAAAAAAGTAAAAACAAAATAAACTGTTGTAAGTAGGGGGCAAGCCCCCCTGCACCCCCACACCCTGCTACTTAAATATACCAACTCAGAGATTGCACCCACATTGAAATGAACAGAAACCTCCACTTACAGAGATTTCCATTTAAACACTTGAACTTGTACAAGTTTGAACTTATGGTCTCGACCATATGGGGTTCGAACTTGTACAAGTTTGACTATGTGATAGGAACCCAGATATATATATATATATATATATATATATATATATATATATATATATATATATATATATATATACATACATACACACACACACACACACACACACATACATTTGTGAGTGAGTGAGGGATAGGGGACAGGACAGTGAAGAGTGAATGAGGAAGAAGAGGGGAAGGTGCAGGAAAGGGAGAGAGGAAGGAGGGAGAAGGGGAAAGAGGAGAGGAAGGGTAGAGAAAGAAGGAAACACGTGTACATTTTAGATATTTAGTTTTCTTTTTTAGTTGGCCTAGAATTCAGTAAATATTCTATATATTTCTCTATAATTCTGTGATACTGGTTTTCTTTGTTTTTTAAGCTATTTGTAGTTTGTGAACTTGTAGTCAAGGATAAAATGCATAGACTACTTTTCTATATTTGTTACGCATTTTGTTTTATATTTTAGATTCTAATAATACATTTTTTAAATGTAATTCAAATTTATTATTCATAAGTATAAAGAAATTTAAGTAAATATACTAGTTATTTTCTTATATAAAAGTTCCCACTTCATTTTAAGTCACTGCAGAGTTTATGTATTATGTTTGATACTTTTTTGTTAGGTTTGAGATAGCGGGTCTTGAGATTTTCTTTTCTCTTATAGACTGGGAATCATATAAATTCCATATTTAGATTTATTTTTCCCAATTTTTTTATATTATGACGTACAGTAAATTAAGTTTTTAACCTGGAGAGTCGTGCCTTCCTTGAGTCCATCCGTCTTCTTGGATTTTTTTACTTGTGTTCTTTTTCCTTCTGCTTGAGACTCTTGCATTTATCTCTTAAGATAATCGCAAGCTTATATTCATTACTTTATACTATTCTCTTTATTACTTTATTACTTTCAAAATGTTTAAATTTATATTCAATTCCAATTTATTATGGATTTAACGTTGTTATCTTTAAAAGTTAATGGTTTAAATAACCATAAAAAGAGGGCAAATGTGGTGTTATGTATAGATCTGAATAATCCACTTGTCCTGTTTCCTCAAGAAACTCACTTTTCATACAAAAATTAATATAATAATTGGAATTCCAATAAATATCTTGTCTTAGCTCAACCCTCTGTTAAATCTAAATGAAGAAGAGTAGCTATATTATGGAATAAAGACATACAATTACCTCATATTTTATACAAATACAAGTAGCAGGCAAATCCACTTACTTTGATCATCATAAAATAGAGCAATAGAATATGGAATCTTGTAAATGTATACTGGTTCCCATGTATGGGTGTCAAATTAACTAAAAACCATATTGATTTCATAATAAATAATTATAAGGGACTTTAATTATAGGTGAAGATTTCAATTGTTTATTAGACAACTCAAAATCCATATTTTGCAGTAGATTTAAACCACTTCCATTGCTATATATTTGAAGTCCTGGACATAAATTTTCAATATTAAAGATGCATTTAAGTTTAAAGATATTGGATCATTTAACTTTAATCATTATACTTTTAAGATTGGAACGCAAGCAAAAATTGATAAATTGTTGGTTTCTCAAGATATTATTTCTAGAATAATTATTTTTAATATAATAGCATGTACATTTTCTGATCATGATGTATTTGTTTTAGAAATGGAAATGGATTTAAAAAAATCATATATTACAAGAATCCCATCTTGTATTACTAGCATAAAAGAGTACAAAACCTAGCTACTTAATGAACTAGATAATTTTATGTCCTCTAATAATACTGCAGATTCTAATTTGGTTATGGTTTGGGACTCTTTTCGAGTGTATATTTATGGTTGTTCAATACCTTGATAGAAGAACATATTGAAACAATGGAATAAAGAATTATCAGACATTCAAATACAATTAAAAGAGAATAGAAGAAATGGAGTAAACATCTTCCTTCCAACAAGGAGGAAATAAAAGTCCCCAGTAAAAATTAATAGGTTCATAGATTAGTACAAGGTTCATAGGTTAGTACTAGGATAACTGCCCTTGTGAGCCATTTTAAGCCTAGCCAATTATTCCTTGTGAGACCCAAACCCTGCACATTGTGTTGGTAAGGCAAACACATTAACCATTAGGCCACCCTATTATCTCATAAAAGTGAACTAGCAATTGAAAAATTAAAAGTAGCTTCTTACTTCATATCTCCTAAACATCTAAAAAGTATCATAAAATAAATCAAATTTCAATCTAGTATAAATAATATCAAAGAAATAAAAAAAATGAAGATAATACATACACAGATACTGGAGACTGTTTAAAAAGCTTTTAGAATGTTTACTTATCTCTAAATCAAAATGTAATGAATAAAGTAACAAATATAACGTCTGTGCTCGATCAATCATTTATTAAAAAAATCACTCTCTTACAAAAATTAACTTACTAAAACCTATAACACTTCAAGAAATACATCAAAAATAAAAATGATAAAATCTAATAAAGCACCTGGAAATGATGGTATTGTTCCAGAATTATACACATTATTTCCTCAAAAAATTATACACCATTTACATAGGGTTATGACAGATGTACAGAAATGTGAAAATTTGTCTCCATCTTGGAACTATTCCTGATTGAACCAATTATAAAGGAAGGTAAGCACCCTCAGTTGTGTTCTTCATATAGACCCATATCCTTATTTAATGTAGATTACAACATTTTTATGTCCATCTTAGCTGACAGATTGAAAGTAATTTTAGCTAGCTTCGTTAGCTTAGATCAATCAGGTTTTATTTATAAGATACAAACATCTGATAAAATCAAAAACGTATCAGTCTTATAGATGTTATGAATAGTAGAAAATGTGAATCTCTTTTTATTAGTTTAGATATTGAAAAATCATTTGATTCTCTGAATTGGAATTTTCTGCTTAAAGTCTTAGTTCAGTTTGACCTCCCCAATTTTGATGCTAAAGTCTATTTATAATAATAATAACGCTTATGTAAACAGTAAACTTCATAACTATAACAAAAGGAACCAATCAAGGCTGTCCTCTTTCTCCTTTATTATTTGATTAACTTTTGAAATGTTTGCATTTTTAATTAATTGTAGCTCATAGATCCAGGGTTTGAAAATTAATCAAGAATATAATTCAAAATTATCTTACTTGCTGATGACATTTTACTAACTTTGCAAAATTCTAATGATACACTTAAAGAAGTGAATTTGGTTATAGAAAAAATTCAGTTTATTTCTAATCTTCAATTTTAATAATTCTAAATCTCATTATCTTCTTATTAAACAGAAAAAGTGTATTAAGTTCAGATCTTCATTCAATTGGTAAAGGATCTTCTAATTTACTTTATTTAGGAATTCACATCTTAAAAACTACTGAAAAAACTTTAAATTTTAATTATGAAAAATATATTTTCAAAAACTAATCTAATCACCTCTTGGAACAAAGCTGTTATTCAATTTGAAGATAGATTACTGTTAATAAGGATTATATTATTTCCAATATATATATATATATATATATATATATATATATATATATATATAAAACTCAATCTCTTATTTTTCCACTGAATAAAAAACAAATCAAAAGAATAAATAAATTATTGATATATTTTTTATGGTATCCAAATAAATCCAGATTGAGTTTATTTTATCATTTCAGACATTGGAATCTTGCCGGAATTAATTTTCCGAGTATAGAAACATATGCAAAAACAATAATACTTAAAACTATTCTTAATTGGCTAGATAATAAATATGCCATAAACTGGAAATCTTCACATTGTCACCTCCTTAATATATATATAAATTTTATTAATCATAAATGTTATAATCCCTTTTGGGTATTTATTTGCAGTAATATGCAAATTACTATTTATCCTCCTAAAAATCATATTATATTAATCAAATCTTAAAGGGTTTTAAAAAAATTACTTCAACTAATTTAAATTATAAGTTTTGGTTTTAAAACTTTATTCCTTAGTTATAAATCTTATAAATAATGTACCAATTCACATACTTAATAAATGGGAAAGACAGCATTTTTTGGCACCAATGTTTTGAAGGCATTAATATTAAATCTTTTGAGCCTCTGTGTCCAGAATATAATATTGATTCTAAGTATTCATATCATTTTCAATTAATTATTAATTTAATTAATACTAAGTTCTGTTATATATCTATTTCTTTCAGTATGGAGAGTCGAAAATTGATAAAAAATTATAAAAGAAATTATGTATAAAGACTAAGAATTTAATAATCTCCCCTCCAAATTAACACAATATTAGCAACAGATATTAGTAATTTAAATGATAAACTGTGGAATTTCTTTACAGAAGAACATCAACTTTCTTTAAACATTAACTTTCTTTAACTGAGCAAACAAAGAACAATTCATTCATTCTATTTCAAGCACATTTTGGTCTTTGTATTGAAGATTATTCATTTTGAAATACATTCATAGAGCTTTTTTGACTCATAATAGAGATACTAAGTTTAAAAAAGATTCTGAAGTTAAATGGTGGAGATGTAATAATTATTGTAATGCTAATTGGGTACACATGCTTTTTGATTGTCCTATGTTATATGAATTTTGGAAAAAGACTGAAGATTTTCTCAAAGCATTATGGCCTGACTCTTTTATGCTTAGAAAAGAACTAATATTATTTAATGTAGTAAAGGTTAACAATCCAAAATAAAAAGACTTTTCTATTTAACTTGGCCAATTCTTGCAGTGGCTAGAAAAAGCCACAGTTTAAACGATTTCTTCTCTCCTTAAAATAAACTTTTATTAAAGAAATAAGAACTAAGAAGAACAGAATTTATCCTAATAAACTCAAAAACAATTCTTGGTTGATAGTATTTGCCCTCATTGAAATGTTTTCATCAGTCTTTCTTTTATTAGCCATAACTTGTATTGCTGAAGATATCTTAATCTGAGTAAACTTGCATATAATGTAAATAGCATGTTTTATTGCATTTTTCTTTTTTGGAAACTGTACTATTATATTTAATTTGTAAATTGTTTCTATTTATTGTAATATTTTCTGTATTTCCAACCTAAGAGAAATAAATAATTTTGAGCAAAAGAATGTAATAATAAAACATTATTATGTAAAACCATGGGAAAATATAATAGATGAAAAATCAAAGCTATAAAAATAAGAAGCAAATGGTGTAATCACAAAGTAGAATGTCAAGATATTTTGTGGACACTGTCAATAGATATATTGCCAGTAAAAGGAAATATGCTGTATAACTGCGGTGGTGGTGCTGCGGTAGCGTTGTCACCTCACAGTAAGACGTTGTCCTGTTCGATTCCCAGCTAGAGCGTCTTCTGTGTGGAGACATGTGTGAATGGGTGTACCTTCATTGAAGGTTGTGTGTCAGGGCCTGCAACTCGGCACGTAAAATTCTACTGCCAGTCATTAGCGGACCGGAGTTCTGCTGTGGTGACCCCTAACCGGGAAAAGCCGAAAGACACAACAACAGCAAAGAAAAGTGATAGAATATGTTTACATTGTCAAGAAGAAGAAATTATGGAACATATGTTTTTGAAATGCAAATGAGTATAACGTTATGAGGAAAATTATGCAAAGAAGATTTTTTGAAGATATAAAATAAGTGGATAAAATAAACATGGCTTTAAGTAAATATGGATATCATAAGAACAGGATTAAATAATATGGTAAAAGAATAGGTGGAAAGTTATTTTGTGTTATATAGGTTATATGGAATGAAAAAATAAATTAAATTATTTTTTAATGGTAAATAGATTTTAGCAATGATATTAAGTAAAATCAGATTGTGGTTATGCAAAAAGGAGTGAGGGTCTAATAGGGATTAAAATTTAAAATTATTGTAAAGGATATTATAAAAATATGAGAACAGATTTGTGTATCTATATTTTTGTAAATTTGTAAATATTTGTAAATATGGAAATATTTTCTAAATAAGAGTTATTTTGTATATAAATAATGGACCCCTACTGTTTGGAGCTACTAGATGGTACTGGAGGGTCCTACAGCAGCTAGGAAGAGGCTTAAGGGAAGTAGTAGAGTGGAGAAGGGGAAAAAGCTATGGAGAGTTTGGATTTGGAAAGTGAGAATTTGTAGAAAAAAATCATTTAATATGTAGCTTCAGAATGTAAAGAAAGATTCTTGTATGGTGGATGTTACAAATGAGCAGTGTATATTTGTCTCCATGGAGAAGGAAGTAAGTGAGTTTGTTTAAGTGGTGCAAATAAAAGAACTAGCTTCAGGAGGGCTTGCAGATAATGTTCTGTTTAAAATAATGGAACAGGATGATCCAGGTGACGGTTCTGCTGTTTCATGGGCTGAGATGGCAGATAACATTTTGGAAATGATAAGAATGTTAATGTGGAAAAGGAATCAGGTGATGTGGCAGCAGAGAATGCAGCAGTTAAAACTTATGCAGCAGTGACAGAAACTAAAAGAGGAAAGTAGCAACAAATTGAAAATATGTCTGGTTTTGTAGCAGTAGATAATGGAGTAACTAAAAAAGATACAGCAGTGACAGCAAGCAAAAAAGGAGAGTAACACCAAACTGTAAATAAAACTAGTTTTAAAAAGAAGAGAAAACCAACTGTGAGAATAAGAACAAAAATGACAATGTTATATACAGCTATTGTGCATGGGACAATTTGGTAAGTGTTCTAGGTTTTAAAGCAAAATAAATTAGATATTTTATAGATGATGGGACAGAGACTTTTTGAAACTTAATATTTGAAACTGGTGGACTGATGATGCAATTTCTGGAACTGTGTAACAAAAAGAAAGAAATTTATCAATTGAACAATTATTTTCTGGTAGTAACTTAAATGTTAAAAATGTTACTTGGCAGTTTAGAACTGATGAACTGGAAGAAGACAATGTTAAAAACTGTATGCAGAGTCTGTGTGAAACTGCTGAAAATATTGTGAAAGTTATAAATGAGCGAAACTTACAGAAAGCTGGGTGGAGGTTGGAAGCTGTTTTTAAATGTGAAAACAATATGATGAAACACTTGCCAAGTGATATGTTTGTGCTGGCCATAGAGGGACATTAAGATATGCAGGCCACCCTAAACCATATTTCCTTTCTGTGGACTTTTCTCATTTAGTTAATGATTATAACAAAGTACAATGTAAGTAATGTGGGAAGAAAGGACATACAGCAAGAAGGTGTCTGTCTGATTGAAAGTATTTAAAAAAGGAACTTTTTCAGATGGATTGTCAAGAGCAAACAGTAAATAATGAAAAAGAAGGGGAAAGGGAAGAAATCATACACAAAGGAGGACAATAAGAGGCTGGGGAGAGAGTTAACTATGTAAAAAAGAAACTGTAGATGAAGAAAACATTTGGAGGGGAAAAATGAGGGAAGAGAGTGTGCATGCAGGCAGAGAGGTCAGGAGAAGGGGTTGATACTAATAAGTTTTTGAAGTTCTAGACAGTGAAAAATCTGATTCTGAGGAGCAAGAATTATTTGTGCATGAACCCAGGAAAATATTAATTTGGGAAAACAGTAAAAAATAAGAAAACAAAAATTTAAAAATATTTCTCCTAAATTTAAAAAGAAGGAAAAAATAACAATTTTAACAGTTTTAGAGTACTTTCATATAATATGGATCTCAAGAAGTGAACATTGATCTGGAGTGGCTGTGTTGTGTAAAAGAAAAAAACAGTGAACATTCTAGATGTAACATTGGTAAGGATGGGAAAGTTAACTGTCAGGGATGTGGGGTGGAGACAACATGTTTATAGAATTATAGCATTATATGCCTATATAACTAGCAAAGAAACAGATAATTTATTTCAACAAACATTAGGCTATGTGGTGGTTAACATGCAAATTATAATTCCATGAGACTTTAGTTGTGATTTAAGGGAAAAATGTAAAAAGAAAGGGAAGGATGTGAAATACAGGAATTGATAAGCTGTGGTAAATTATCTGTGTGAAACAAAAATCAATGGACTTATAGAAGGAGAGCACTTGGATATCAAATTGATTCCTTTGTATTATCAGTAGTTTTGGGGTAGCAGATGACATTACAGTTATTTTTTTCAGACCATGTAGCATAATGGTTGAGATGATGCAAAAAGTGTCATCACTTCATTACACTGACACACACACACACACACACACACACACACACACACACACACACACACACACACACACACACACACACACACACACTCACCCATTCACCAATAATTACATACACACATACACCCTAACCTGCCTATCCCTTAACTAACTGCCTACTGTGACTACCTAGGTCAAAGCACACTCATACACATACACGCCCCCGTATATACTCACACAGGCTGCCACACACACATGCACACATGTTCGCATCACCATCACTCCTCTAAACTCCCTAGCACTTACCTCTAACACAGTCTCTCCCATTGGAAGTAATGGGTGAAAGCAAAGTTTTGGCTGAGTTAATCAATGCAGTTAACAGTCATGATTTATGCAAATGAGCAGTTCTATGAATTGCTTGGCTGTGTATATCACTGTGTATATCACTTGCTGCAGGCGTTTTTGGGAAAGAGCACAAGACTCGTTATCATATGCCGCTGTCCCAGAATGCCTTATTTACATTTGCAGTAAGCCTGTGGGACAGCCCACAGCAGTGCTTTGATAGATCACTTAAAAGCACAGAGGTAGAGCTGTCTCTGATTTGGAAATGGCTACCACCAGTAGTAATCTTTATTTACTTCTGGCTGTAACCTTTCTGAACTCCATAGATAATACATGTAAAATTGCATTTGGTTGCAAGCTGTTTTAAAAATTGATGTATTTTCTGTATGTGCTCTATCTTTCTTTGTGTAAGTCATATGTCTTATAGGTTCATAGGTTCATAGGTAGGTACTAGGCTATCTACCCAAGGGCATTTATAAGCCTAGCCAGTGTGTTGGCTTTCGCCGCCCCATTGATTAATTAACTGAGCCTCTGTCAAGCAGAGCCAATGAAGTGATCCCAGGGGTGTACCTTCTGTTACCCATCCACTCATCAAGGCTTCTCTTGAAGAGTGTTAGTGAGGGGCTCTGCCTAATGTAGTTAGGAATTTTGTTTCAAAGCATGGGGAGTCTCTGTGACAGGAATCTATCCCTCCAGCATGTTCTATTTATTGTTGTGGCTGTTTGTATACGAAATTCGTGCATTCAATTTCATATATTTCCTATAATGCTCTGTTTTGAAACTGAATAACAGTTGAAAAGTGCCCTTCATCTAGTTCACCTCATTATTAAATAAAAATAAATTAATTAATAAGTAAGTAATAAATAAACCCATCCACATGCGAGTGACACGTTGCAACCTCATCAATATTTATTAGAATTACTAGTTTAGAAGCCAAGGTGATGACATTTGGACTTGTCTTGCAACAGAAGAATCTTATGTATACCCTTTCATGTAGCTGCAGGTTGACACATCAAGGGGTTCCCTGGCAGGATCCAGAGATGTTACAGTTCTGGGCAGTGACTATAACCTGAGAGAAGTCTTTGAGGATTCCATCTCAGAAGACTTCTTTTATCAGAATTGCACTCGAGTATAGTCATTCCTGACCACTGAGAGACCATGATTTTGGCGACCTAGTTAGATGGTCTAATCTCAGATTTTTCGGCACCTTTTAGGCTTGGCTAGTCGCCATGCCTACCATGGTGTTGATTGCATGCAGGTGTTGCAGTGGGCAGTAAGGTGCCTGCGACTGCAGAACAACTACAAATTCTTGGATCTTGTTCTGATGTCAGATGCCTGTTACCAGGTCCTAAAGTAGTGGACAATCCTCACCAGTCTGCATTTCGGTTTTCCAGTCCTGAAGCCAAACACACTGCAAACTATGATCTTGAATGTTTCACTGACAGAATGGGAAGCTCATCATGTGGCACAAAAACTCAAGACAGGAAGTCATACCCACTTAACTCATTCCCACCAGTGGAGCACTTTGGAGTTTGTACTCTAACTTCCAATGGGTGTGGCCTGAACCTTTTTTTTAAAATATAAACAAGTTATCACCTCACAGTTCAAACAAGAAGACAGTTATCTCTAGAACCATAAATGTTATTGGTAAATTGTAAATGGCAAAGCAGTCAGCACTAAGTACTCTTTACAGTGGTTGTATTTTATAAGCTACAAGAAACACAGTAAATATTATTTTTGGAATGTTGTATAAACAGCTTAAGGTGTCATGGTAAACATTCAAGCAAGACACATCCTGCTGGTAGCATTTTCTTCATAGATTTGTGAGCTTTCATATGAGACTGAGCAGTTTTGTCTGTTTCACTTGTTTGTTGAGATATTTAGAGAAATATGAAAATTATTACAATACAAATAAGTAGTACATAAATAATATTCAATATCTCTTTGGTTGCACTAGACAGAGGTAAAACATCAATAAAGTTGTGTTTGTTATCATGGAGGCTTTAAGATGAGATATAATACCTTGTATAAGTTGCATGGTTTTGGAATTATTAATGTAAATATAAACAAACAACGGATAGTGGCCCAGAAACAAAGCATCACTTCTCAGCAGTTAACTTGTCAGATCTATCCTGGATTTGCTCAGTAAGGAGACCATGTCTGCATTAGATATTCTGGAAGTGGGCCATTCAGATGGTGACCTGTTCATCATACTTGATAATGCATTGCTTCACCTCTTCAACTCAATGCAACAGGAAACTTGCAAAGAATATTTTCTTGTTTGTTCAACACAGGAAATTTATTGAAATCATCCTGCTGTTTCAGCTTATTTTATACCTTTTCACAAAGTTCAAGTAAAAGGTTAAAGCTAGTTTTCAACATTCTGCGATGACCGAGAAGGGTATGGTTTCAGACTTTCAGGTTTCTGGTTCATAGGTTCATAGGTGATTACTAATCTAATGGTAAAAGAGCCTTTACAAGCCTAGCCAATAATACCCAGGATATGACAGTATTATATCTTAATTCCCCAGATATAGGATAGGGTAGTATCTGGGTATAGGGTCTTTGGGTTTTGGAGGCCTGAGTCATTTTGCAGACTGCCTCTGGCCATAAGGGACATAGACAATACCCTGGGAGTGAAACTATAGTCGTCCATTCAAATTCTTTTTGAAGAGAGTGAGGGATGGGCTTTGTCTGGTAAAGATGGGAAGTTTATTCCATAGACAAGGTAGCCTCTGAGATATGAATCTGTCTCTCCAGCAAGTGCTGTTAAAGTCACAAATAAGGTTCAGATCCATGGAGCACATAATCCTTGTATGACTTTTCTTGTGAATATGTAATATTTTCATCAGGACTGGATCAGAGAATACCTTGGAGGTCAGGCATAAGTTACCTCTCAATAAACAATATGAGACAGAGTAAAGAGATAAGTCATTTAGTTGGTCTGCATAAGACATGTGTCTTATGGTTTGTATTTTTTAGTGGGAACCCTCTGGGGCTACACCAGTTTGTATAAGTGCCTGGTTAGTTACATGCAGAAGGGAACACTGTACTTGATTATGGGCCTGATGAGGGCCAAGTACAATGGTACTATGACTTCCTTTGATATTGATGCTATGGCTGTACTTATAAGTTGAACCACACAGAAGGATTTCCTCACTACAGTAGCTACCCTGTGGACATAGTTTAGGTTATCGGTCTGTGTTCTTAGGTCCCTCATCACTGGGTCCGCTTTTAGCAGTGTGCATCAATATTATAGTTTGCAGGGATATCTTATTTACTGAAGGGTATGATTACGCATTTTTAAGCCCATTTATAGGATGTCAGCATCATTTGGGAATTCAATGATTGCTACCAGCTTACAGTCATCAGTGAGCTTGCTGAGCCAGAGGCCCCCAACATTGGCCTTCACTTCAAAGAAGAATATACCAAACAGGAGGGTTCCCAAGCCTGAGCTCTGAGTGATGGCGCTAGTAACAGTTTTTATATCAGAGCTGGATTCACCAGTTTGCTATCCATCTGATGATGTAGGGGGTTATGCCTAACTCAGTAAATTTAGCTGAATCCACAAGTGGGGGATTGCATCAAAAGCTTTGGCCAGGTCTAGATAATCAGTGTGTACTGCTTTACCCTCATCCATAGCCCTGGTAACTTTCTCGAAGATGTTCACCAGATTAAGCAGGCAAGATCTCCTTTTGACAAAGCCAAATTGTGTCTGGTCCAGTGTTTGTAGAGTTCCTCTGTCATTATCGATCAGGTCCATGATAATTCTCTCCATGGCCTTGCAAATAACACCAGTCAAGCTTATTAGTCTGTCGATCCCTGGGTCAGATGATGGGCCTTCCTTGTACAGAGGTGCAACTGTTGCAGTCCTCCATTCCTCTGGGACAAAGCCCATCTAGTGGTTGTGATTTAAAAGGGTTTCTAGTGGCCCTGATAGATTCTATTTTAAGCTATTTATCCTGGAATGTTTTTGGGACCCACGGAGGCTTTGTTTTTGGCTTTAGCATGTGCAATAAGGACCTGTTCTCTCATAATGACTGGTAGGGGGATGGTTGTGGGTATTTCTTTGGGTGAGGTAGGAGGTGATGATGGGGAGAAGTTTGAACTGAACTTGTCGGCCAGCAGGTTTGATATAAGTTCAGGCTGGGTGTAAGTGTTGCCATTCATGATGAACTCAGCACATTGCTGAGCATTTCCCCAGAGGTTACAAACATAATTAAAAAAGCCTTATCTATGACTCATAGTTTGCTTTGGCAGATTTGACCAGCTCTCTAATTGGTTTGTTTAGACAGGCGAATGTCTTTTTGCACTGTTTTGTCTGTTCCTTCTTGGCTTTGGAGAGGATTTTTTTCCTTTTGTTGAATAGCCTATTATGCTAGGGGTCCACCAGGGTGATTTATTTTTGCCAATAATCATAGCTTTGACTTGGACAGGTACTGCCTCATCTATGCAGCTATGAATGTGGTTGTACAGTGCTTTTCTGTACAGCTCACAGTAGGCATCAGTGTCATCTGGGTTTGGAGGGGCTTGGATGTTTAAGAAGCTATCCATTAGTCTGAGGTAATTGGCCTAAGCAAAGTTCTTAACAGGTTTGGAGTTTGATGAGGATTCTAGGTTAGTTTTAATACTAAAGGAGATCATTTTGTGGTTAGATCTTACCAGGGAGGAGTTAATGCTTGCGAGGGAGCATCTTCCCCCCATGTTTGAGTACTAGGTCTAGGATATTTGTACCTCAAGTTGGGAGCTAACTAGTTGCTCTAGGGTGTTTGTGTTGACAAAGACCAAAAACCTTTGAGTAAGTGAACTATGGGTCATATAAGTCTCCCAGTTTATGGAGGGGTAGTTTAAATCACCCATAAGTATGGTGTTAGGTTGAATGTCAAGAGATTCCAGTAGGTTTGGTAGGTGTGTGGTTTTCCAGGGTCATGTTAGGGGATCTGTAACTAGCAAGGATATGATAGGGGGTTGCACATATGGTTAACTGGGCATGGAGGAGTTCAAATGAGTCATGTTGTTGGACCAGTCTAGCAGTGTACTTGTCTTTTATGAACACTGAGCCACTTCCTCCCTTTGTTTTATCCTGAGCTGAGGGGGGTTGAGAGGGATTGAAATGTATGAAAGGCACAGTAGCCTTTGATAGTCAGGGTGCTTTCTATGGTTCTGACCATGTTTCTGTGACTGCACATATGTTTGCATTCTCCAGGGCGAGGAGTGCCTCCAGGAGTGCAGTTTTTTATTTAAACTCCTAGCATTGAGCAGCAGTACCTTTAGGTAGTCTTGAGCAATTTTTGTTATGTTGGAGGGTTTAACAACTTGACAAGGCTTAAAAAGGCACTATGGGATAGATAAAGTTTTTGCCAGTATCTGGAATCTAAGTGGTGACAAGTGCAAACCACCTCTGGCAAGTCATCGTGGTTTGTCAATCATGTCTCCCCAGGCTGACAGATGACACCAGAAACTAAGCCAATTGTTGAAGTCAGTCATGTTTTGCTGGTACTGTGACATCATCATTGGTGAAGGTAGGATGCTACTCAAGGCTAGATTCATACCTGCTTGGGACACATATTCAGAGAGCTCCATCATGTCTCTCTTCATATAACTGCAGCAAAAAAGGCACAACATGACCATCCACATATAAGCAGGTTTATTATATCCAAGCTTTTTAGCCAAAGCTCTTTTTCAAGAATAAAACACTTCATTAAAACCACAAAATAAATAGTCAACACCAGCCAATCAAAAAACACATATCATTAGCCCATTCAATATGATGCTGCTTCATTAAAGTAACCACTTCCAAGAATCTGAATACATATATAATATAATATAATGTAATATAATATAATATAATATAATATAATATAATATAATATAATATAATATAATATAATATATACTAGTTGTTAGCTAAACCTTTGACTGTTCAAACATTAAAATAAATATGCTACTACTGACTTTATTCAAACCTAAAAAATACTGTCAATCAATAAAAGTAGCAATCTAAAAACATGTATAATATATAATAATTGTTAGCTAACATATGACTGCTTAAACTTTAAAATAGGTTTAATGCTATTCACTTTGTTCAACCCTGGATAAACATCTGACCTAAAAAAATGTATCCATTTATACTCTGCTCTCTCTGTCATGTTAACAATATCTTCTCCCCTCGTATTCTTAAATACCCCCTGTAACACCCAAAACTTGAATACATGTTCACTACCTTGCTCTGTATGTTTACTAAGTGCATTAGTTTCAATTCCTCTGCTTATCTCTGATAAATGTGATGCTACTTTTTTCTTTAAATTTACAATGTTTTGCTGATGTAGAAACAAAGGCATTTCTCACAGTTTGCTAGATAGACTATATTTTTACTGTTACATGTACAAAAAGTTTTAAAAATAAACTTAGTATGTATAATAGGATGTAGAAACTCTGTCTCCATATTAATATACTTACAGTAGGCACAGTTATAACAGAGGACTGTATTCTTAGCATTAAGACAAAATTTCTCACCATGTGTCTTAAAATCCTTATAACAGAGGAGCTGTTTTAAATTCTTCTCCTTTTTATAAATAAAATAGGGCCTACTCCCTACTATCTTTTTAACATTGCTATCAGAGCTTACAATAGTCCAATTCCTTTTAATAATAGATTGAACCCACTGGGAATGCCTATTATACATCATAATATAACCCACCTTCTGTGTGTTGGTAGCCATGGATACACCAACGTTCTGTTCTATGCAGTTGTTTCTATATAAGTATGGTTTTCCTATATTTACGCGTTCTGACCTTACATACTCAGCATTATTAACTAGCAAACCTTTATTATAACCTCTGGCTTCATAATCCTGCATCATACTATCAGTCTCTGCCATAAAACCTTCTTCAGTAGTATTAAGCCTACTAGCTCTTAAAAACTGACTTTTCACTACACCGTTGTAGATATGTCTTGGGTGCATACTGGAGTTATGTACATATCTAGTTGTCTGTACCTCTTTCCTATATATAGATGTGTGAACTCTACCATTAATATTGGATAGTTTCACATCTAAGAAAGTAATCTCATTTGCTGAGCAGCACATCTCAAATCGAAATAAATCAGTACTTTGTTACGGATGTTCTACAAATGACTCAAGTGTCTCTTTGGTCCCTTTCCATAGCAATACTATGTCATCTACAAACCGTTTATAAAAAATCAACTCAGCATTTTGATATCCATTTGTCCTAGAGTCAAATACAGTACACTCTTCCCACCGGGCCAGAACAATATTTGCATAGCTATTAGCTACTGGTGTAGCCATAGCTACTCCTGATGTTTGGTGGTATATTTCACCTTTAAACATAAAAACGTTATTATTCAAAACTATTTCTAATAAAGAACATATCAGTGAAATTTTACTGGCTCCAAAGTTACTATATGTAACTAAAAAATCTCTAACATAATCAATCCCTACTGCATTGGGAATGACTATAAAAAGAGATTTAATGTCCATAGTTACAAAAAGGACATTCATCATATCATTATTAGCCATGAATTCACCTAGGCATTCCAAGAACTCACAGGTGTCTCTAATGAAGGCTCTCCTGTGCTTCAATAATGGTTTAAGTTGCTGGTCCAAATACTTGGAAATAGCCGTCATGGCCCACTGTTTACCTGAGACTATAGGTCTCATTGGAGGGTGCAACAAATCTTTATGGATTTTAGGTAAACCATAAATTACAGGACAGACTGGATGTTCTATATAAAAATAATTATATTGTTTAGGCGTAATTGCTACTTGCATTAAATAATCATATAACTCAGTCTTAACTCTATAAATCATCTTATTCAGTTCAAGATTACTTATAACTTTAAATGTATTGCTATCATACAAAAATTCAAGCATCAGCTGTTGGTATTGTTCATCACTCAATATCAGTGTCTTACCACCTTTATCAGCTGATTTGATAGCAATATCGGTCCGGTTACATAAATCAAACAGTACTTTTCTTTCACACACATTAAGATTATGAAAGTTAGACTGTTTCCCTTCATATAATTCAGTGAGGTACATCTTAGGTCATGTATGCCCACATGGTCTATGACCGTGTCATACTGATACTTGTTGTTTAAAGACCTAAGTGCATGCATGATCTGGCGGATCCTATGTTCAGACAGCTCATTTTTCTCTTCTCCTTCTTTAGCCTGGTAAGGGGGGGGGGCATCATTATGTCTTACAATGGAATCCGTAATAACTAGAATGTTTGGCCATGGTGTGTTGGCTTATGGGCTGGGAAGCAGGGCTACTATTAATTTCAGAGTTATGTGTTGTGTGAGGTGCTGTCTTGTTTGAGTTTTTGTGGGGCCACTGAGGGATGCTTTCAGGAGGTGTTTGAGGTTTTGGGTAGATTACAAGTAAGTACCTCCACATATGTGGGTCTATGTGTTTGTTCCTTAGTATTGGAAGTGAATGTTTTGGGTGTAATGCTGACAGCCTGGTTTACATTTTTCTTGTGTGTATGTGAGAGCTTTGGGTCCAATGACATTGTGTATTTACATCTGTCACACACTCTGTGTTTGTATGATCAAAAATTAAATAGTGGTCAGAGAACATGAAGTTACTACACTACCTCAGGATGCCCATATCCACCAGGCCAGAAACAGAGATGACAGGGAAGCATCTATCTATTATATCAGATCCTTAGTTGAAGGCAAGGAGTATTGGACAGTCACTTAAAGGTATAAGTGAGAGTGTTAAGTAGTAAACTATTAATGACCTGTGGTGGTGCTGCTTTCTGCATACATTGGTAGTTCTTTGAGCAGCTATGACCAGTGGAAGACTATGGAGAGCATTTCCCATAGAGGATTTTCAACTGTAGAGGTTTGCCTAATATACGAAGCTCAGTTTTACGCATAATAAGCCTTCCACCAGCATTTCCCAACTCATATCGGTTGAAACAGCCTTCTGTTCCCACCAGAGTGCAAATAGAAAGCCCTCTTAATGTAAAACAAACTGGTTTTGAACTCAAGTGCAGTAAAAAATGCTTTACAACTAAAGGCAGAACTCCTACAGTATCAAGAGTCTTTGGAGATAAGTTCACACGGCCTGAAAAAAGTTCCCAAATACAGAAAAATGTATGCAAACATAGGAGAACTTATGCAAACACAGAAATACTTTGCAAAACTTAGAAATAGTTTGGAAAACTTAGGGGAACTTTGGCAAACTTGGAACAAGTTTTGCAGTATCAGAGGAGGTTAGGAAATATCAGAATACTGTTAAAACAATCGAAGAGTAGTAGAGTAACAAACAGATGGTATTTCTTTAACAAGTGCAGACTGACAAACAGTGATAAATTCAATCAGATCAATAAATGCAGCACAGAACTGTTAAATATCACTAAGATAGTTAGAGCAAGTGCAAAAAATACTTATATTAGATTTGTAGGTCCACAGAAGGTTTTAGATAAACCCAAGGTCTTGAAGTCACAGGTGTCCAAGCCAGGCACAGGGAAGCTCTGAATAAATGGTGACAGAGGAAACAATCCTCATTTTAGCTAAAGGGGTTCCTTATATTTGGGCCGATAGCCAACACCCATGTGGACCTAGCTCCTATTTTAGAAAATCTGATTCCTACAAACCTTCCAGACAGAGCTGTAATAAGGGCGTCTGGTGATCTGGTAACATGCTGATTTAGTTCTCCTCGCATAATCAAGATGTGATTGCAGTTACTTAATGACAGCTTGTAAATTGTCATACCACTTTTTAATGTAGCAGTGGGTTAATATGTAGGGAAATGAAAGTCAACAATTTAGAGTAATGCATGCATTGGGGGCAAGATAGCTGTGCAGGAAGGCTGCAAGGGCACTTGTGATGCTGTTATGGAAGACTGCCTGACATGTTGAGAGGAACTAGTGAAGAGTTACTAGTGAAGAATTACTAGTGAAGCTACTAATACTGAAGGCTCAAAGAACAGTGCCAAACTACATGTTATGGATACTAAAGCATACAGGTAATTGCACAATTTTCTTACACCAGAAGACTTTAATCAAATTATTTGAAGTTGTTGTAGACATTTTGTGAAATTATTTGAACCGCAAACCATATTTAATTACAGAGCATTGTCCCTTAACAAAACAGTTGCAGTTTAGAAAGGGACTGTCTGATGCTTTAAGGGACAGTGTGTGTGACATACATTGTGCAAGCATTCAAACATTGACATCAGAAGAACATTTAAACTTTGAGGAAGATCTGCAAAACAATAGTCTCTGCAAAAGCAGTTGTGAAATATGTTGTTGACCAACAGCAGAATGCATCTGACTGTTTATTAGCACATGATTAAAAGCTTTGTACATATTCTTACTACAGCATAACTTTGTGCCATTGATTGTTGTTTACAGGGAAATGCAATAGAAGAGGCCACAAGAAAGGCCATAATGGACAAATGTGCAGATGGTAAGCAGGAAATCTTTTGTACATAAAAAGCGGGGGGGAGGGGGTCTATGACAACAGATCGAATAGGTAAAATATCGAATGGCTGTAACACTGAAAATGCCATTCATAGAAATCCATTTTTTGAGATCACAGCACAGGGAAAATCAGGAAATCTGCCCTTTCCTCACTGTACTGTGATCTTAGAGTTGGTATATATATATATATATATATATATATATATATATATATATATATATATATATATATATATGGGGGTGTGGGGGCACAGCCCCCCACAAAACGGATTTCTATGAATAGCATTTTCAGTGTTACAGCTGTTCAATATTTTACCTATTCAATCCGTTGTCATAGACCCTAAAAAGGGAAATGTAGACGTGAAACAGATTTAACAGTGGTAAGAAGTGATGAAGAATCTGAGCATTAAGGCATTATGAGTGTGTCAGTACATAAATTGACAGGGACCCTAGAATTTTATGGGACTCGCTTGCACTGGTAGTCATAAATATATCTGCAAAAAGATGCAACCTTGTCTGTTGTTTCTGTTTTTTCACACATACTGCTCAGAAAAAAAGGACTGTTAATGCACATGTGCAACATTCAAAAGATGGCTTCTGGTTTAAAAGTTATGAGCATATGACATAAAGTTAAAGCCCCTATGTTGGATTTGTGTATGTGTGGATGAGCAAAGAAATCCTTACTTATTAGAGAATAGAGAAGGAAAGAAACCTTAAGTGGTATTCTATTGATAATGCATTGCATACAGTGGTAAAAAAGCAGTAATTAGGCCCACACTGGAAACAAATATTACAGTTACTAGCAGATGCAGAGAAGTTTTTTACTAAAGAAATTGAGACATTTTGAGATAAATCAGGATTGAAGTGGAACAAAGTAACTAAGCTGTATAAACTTTATCCTCTGTCATTTGTGCAAAGTTGGTATTATGAATGTTGGGAGGTGCTGGAACATTGTCTAAGGTGGAAAAAGGTGAATGAGCTATGCCAATAGATCTAGTTATGACAAAGGGTAATTGGTCAATTCAATCAACGTATGTGAAGCTTTTAAAGTAATTCTTAACACAGTAATATTTTCATCCTTATTGAGGGCCTTTTCCAAACATTATCTTAGGCCCAGGATTATTTACAGGTGGAATCATCTTCTACATAGTTTCTAACATTGTACATAATGTTGCTGTCACTCATCTGGCTTAAAGCCAGTTTGGAGACTGATACTGAACAGCCTCTGTGGAGGGTTTGACAGGTCCATTTTCAGGCTGGTCAGTAGACAGCCTAGTATGTTATCTGGCCCTATAGAAGCAGTGTTCTTGGCCTTAGAAAGTGCTTTGAGGACTTGTTCTTGGGAGAATGGGGGGTAGATGAGGGCATTTGCTATGGGAATGTAGGGGAGAGAGGAGTGATGTTTGAACTACATTTATCTGCTAATAGACTGGCTATGTTCTCTGAGTCTGAGTATGCAATATCATTTGTTATTAGCTCTTTGCAGTGCTGGACATTGTTTCTGAGGTTTCTAACATAGTTAAAGAAGGTTTTAATATTGCCTTTTGCCTGGGTGTCTATTTTTACCACATTTATAGCTTTGACTGATTTGATTGGAATTCCTTGTTAAATTTAGGAAGAATATTTTTGACATTTTGATAGTTAAATTTATTTTTTTCTTGTAATTTAGAACCTATTTATATTTAGCTCCATCCATGGGGTTTATTTTTAAATTTGGTATTTTATTTGTTTCAGAGAGGTACAGCTGCATCTATGGCAGTAAAGGATTCCACACATACATTGGAGAAATTAGGCTGGAGATGGATGTTGATTTTTTGTAAATTAGTCTTTGCATAATCTCTGAACACTGAGGTATTTGAAGATACTTCCCACTTCAGTTTTATAGCTGATGTGACTGATTTATGGCCTATTCTGATGAGGGGAAGGAGTTACAAATGGTAGGGAACAAAGCTGTTCCATACTGGTGAGGACCAAGTCCAGGATTTTGTCTCCACTAGTTGGTGTATGGACTAACTGGTCCAGACAATTTGTATTTATGAAGTCCAGAAATGTCTAGATGTACGTTAGGAGATGTATAGGGGATGTATACGTCTCCCAGTAGATGAAATAATAGTTAAAGTCTCCCAGGAGAATGATGTTTGGTTTAATGCATAGGTAGAAGGTATGGATACGATGTATGGGCCAAGGGGGACATAGTGGGGGTCTATATTATAATAATGAAAGTGCATATGTGCGACTACATAAACATCAACACATAATGCATGAAACCTAAAAACAGCAAACGGCCACATAAGAAAATTTTTCCCTAGGGAAAAAACTTATGCGGCTATTCACTAAAAAAAATAATTTAACATCATAAACACTCTCTGCTCTGCCCCTCACAGCCCCTAACTAAATATGCCAACTCCAATATTGCACCATAGGGAAGGGAAGGGCAACTCTGTGAAGTTGGACAACCATCTCCTTGCACTATGACATATTCATCGAATCGCTTAAATGCGATTCTATGAATATGTGTCGCTGTTTCCGTATTCACTAAGAAGCATTTTCATGCTTCTAATATAGACCCATGGGGAGTTCTATAGTTGACTATAATGTGATAAGGAATTTTCTTAATGATAAATTGGATGTGGAGGAGTTCCCGGTTGGTATCCTATCTAATGAACCTGGAGGGGATGTTTTGTTTTATGAATATGAAAACATTGCTACCTTTAGTGCCTTTATCCAGTGCAGTGGGCATGAAAGAATGGTAGGTGTTGAAACTATACACTAATGGACTGCTGCCAATGGTCTTGAACTAGATCTCCGTGACATTGCATATATTGATGCATTCTAAGATAAGCAGTTTCTGTAGGGAGTAGCATTTTTTGCTCAGGCTCCTGGCATTGGGTAACAATACCTTTATGTTACTTAGATTTTGCTTTGTTAAGTTGGAAGCTTTTGAAGGCAGACACTGCCTAAAACAAACGCTATGAGGGTGGACAAGATTTTAGCCAGTATAACAAAGCCTTGTGGAGACAGGTGTAGGCCATCCCTGGCAAAGCAATTATGGCTGTCAACCATATTTCCCAAGCTGATATATTGTGTCCCCCCTTGAGTAACACCAGAACTAAATCAATTGCTGAGGTCAATAATCTTTTGTTCATATTATGGCATCATTCTCAGTGATTATAAAATGCTGCTCAGGGCTAGGTTCATACCTTCTTTGGTCATATATTCCAAGATCCAAGATCTCCATCATGTCTCTCTCTTCATATAGTTCAGGAAGGTATGTCTTACTGAGTGCATTCACAGTGTGGCAAATCTTGGCATCCAACAGGCAACTGACCATTACTGTCTTCTTTCTCACTCTGGTGAGGTGTACCAGTGTGTCTCACTGTGGAGTCACCTATGACTAGTATGTTCGATTCTGTAGAAGGCTTGTCTTATGGATTTTTGGTTTGAGACACTTGGAGCCTTAGAAGCATGTTTCATGGTGAGTACCACCTGAGCTGCATGCTTGTGAGTTTGCTGAGGGTATTTGTTTCTTAGGTTACATTTAGGAGTTCTTTGTGGTTTAGGTAGGTTACTTTTAAGAGCCTCAGCATATGTAGATCTATGTGTAGGTCCGTATTGTGTGTGCAAGGAATAGTGTGGCATTGTGTGTTACTGCCAGATTGATATTTGCACTGGCTTTACGTGATAGCTTTGCCTCCAGTAACATTATATATAACAACATCTCTCACACACTGTGCCAGTTTGTTTAAGTAGTTGATGATTGCCGGTAAACACAAGAGAACTGCTGCATTGTCTTAGTATGCCCATTTCAACAAAGTTGGCTTTAGAGACGGTTGGGAATTGCAAGTCCATGGTTCCAGATGCTTACTAGTGTGGTCTGAAGGGGAAATAACTCTTGAGAGGTTTGGATTTGATAATTGGAGGTGCTGTCTTGCAGTGGAGATAGTGCTTGTCTCAGAGCTGCACAAAGCTAATAATCAATGATCCATTGCTTGTTATCTCACCAGAAACAAAGAGTAGCACTAAGCTACTTCCTGAAAAGTAGTATTAACCAAGATGTTGATGGGATAAGCACACTTGCTATAGTCTTCTCTTGGTAGATGGCTTACATAAAACTTACAACAGCTGGATGCAATAGAAAGCCAAGCTTCACTAAGCCCTGAAGAGGTTCTCAACAAAACTGCAACCAGTCCACTCAGCTGTCTGAGCATATCTCTCAGCTGTACAGATTTTTGCAGAATGTCCATATTTTTGCCTCTTATGTTTTTATCTGTTAGTAATGTCTTTCGGCTTTTCCCGGTTATGTCGCCAGAGTGGAACTCCGGTCCGCTAATGATTGGCAGTGGATTTTTACAGTGCCGAGTTGCCAGCTCGATGCCCAACCTTCAAGGAAGGCACACCCATTCATGCTCGCACCTACCTGCATATCTTTAATGTCACTCGACTGTGGGGAGGACATGCAGACTCCACATAGAAGGCGCTCCAGCTGAGAATCGAATGGGAAAACCTCTTGCTGTGAGGCGACAATGCTAACCGCTGCACCACCGCTGCCCTATGAGTTACTCATGAAAATTCTGCTTTTTTGACAAATCACTGGGATGATCTAAGGATTAAAGTCACTAAATAATGACATACATTTAAGTTTCAGACTTCACATCCTTCAAAAATGCATGCAAACACAAATCCTGTTATGCTAGCTATTTTCTAAGTTTTTGTAAGAGCAATATTTAAAATGTGTCCCTATTTTTGGGTCTCTGTCTCCCCATTATGTCAGGGTTTGTCCACATTTCTTGTGCTAAGAAGTTGAGAGGTTTGCCACTCAGTGAAGTCCCATACCAGTCAGAGACCAACAGGAAATTAGTGTCCTTCTACTCCTTTTCTCACCAGGAGCAAAACAGTAACAGTAATCTCAAGATGAGTCCTAAGAAGTAATTTTCAGGATTTCCAGTGATTGGTAATAATTAGAAAGGCCAGGAAATAATGTCCTTCTGCTCTTTCTCTCACCAGGAGAGAGAAAAAGAAGCACTAATCCTGAACAAATTCCAGAGTAGCAGTTCCCTGGCTCTCCAGTAATAGATAGTCTAGTCCCAGATGTTACTGATTTTTAAAGTAAGATGGAAAAATGAAAGAATATTGCAGTGTGCACTAAGATAGTGAGATTATATGAAACAGTGGCTAACTCAAGCGTTAACAGTCTAAAGAGAGGACCTTAGCAGTTTGAAATGCCAATGCCCAGAAAAATTGATCCTTGGCATGTTAAAAGAGTATGGGCTTTGAAGTAGCAGAGATAGATATGAGTTCTTCAAAAGTGCAATTTGTATTGTTTTCAGATGACTACTGATAAAGATGAAATGCACAGATATATGATAAAGTGAAGGCCATATTGAAACCACCTATGTTACAGAACATCTCCTATTTGAGGTCATCTTGAGACTTTTAAACTATTTCCACAAATTTCAGCCAAACATCACAGTGATTTTCCATCTATTTTACTTAAAAATGAATGAAAAATTGTGAGTGAACCTTTAGAGTGGACAGCAAATGATAACTTTATATATATATATATATATATATATATATATATATATATATATATATATGTGTGTGTGTGTGTGTGTGTGTGTGTGTGTGTGTGTGTGTGTGTGTGTGTGGGTGTATAGGTCTACTCACTTTAGTCTTGTAGCCCATATGCTGAAGTCTGAAATTTTCACTGTAAAAGGTCAACGAATCGAATGTTGAAACATTACCATGCAGGCACCAAGAAAGAACCCCACTGCAAGCAATTCTCAAAGGAAAAAAACATTTTTTTTGCAAGGGGAAGCCCCTTACACCCACTGCTAATTATATATAATAACTCTGAGACTGCACAATCACCAGGGAAAGGGTATATTTGTCTACCCAGGGATTGTCAATCTCACACACCTGCACAGGTGCTTACTCGGCTAACGACAGCAAAGACCTTTTTACGTCTAGTCATGCATCCTAAATCTCTGGTAAGTTCTCATACTCCTGATAAGTGTAAACATTTTACAAGCAGTGGCCTGGGAGATGAACCATTTACAGGCTACCTGTGTCCATTCAGGGATGAATTTCCTGTTCCCCATCCAATTGGCTAAGAACTGGGTTAGGGAGGAACTCTGCTTCATATGGATAAGGAGACTGTTCCAGAGAAGAGGTAGTCTCTTGGGTACTGTCTCCTCAGCTGGTCCTATTTATATAGGTTCACCTGTCGACCATCTGCATATACTGACCAGATGTGTTTGATTAAACAGATGTCAGGGCTTCACCCCCCCACTCCCTCTACTTAAATATACAAACTCAGAGATCGCACTAAATGGAAGAGAGGGCATAGTTCACCATGGTAGCCAAGTGGTTCCTTTCATGGGGAAAGGAATCCATCAGTCCGTGCATTCGTTCTAATGTAGTTTGGTGGAATCAGCTGTGGTAAGTCAGATTCTATTAAGCATGCTTTTGTTTAAATGAAGTAGACCCATATATATATATATATATATATATATATATATATATATATATATATATATATAAACATATGCATACAGTATATAAAATGGAAAATAATCACTATGAATCAAGGCACTCTTTATGTGTTTATTGAGATGACAAAAATAAACTTTGTTATCTTTGAATTAGAGAAAACATTGACTAGAATTGATCATTTTTACATCAGATATTTATCTGATCTTCTACTGTGGACAAGAATCTTCCAGGCGTAATGAAGTAGACCTTATAGTCAGTGAAAGGGTGTCAAAATCAGTTTACAGCACAAAAAAATGAGGAAGATTTCAATCATATTCTAATGCAAATCTTGCAATGACATAAGTTTATTCTCCAACTACAGATGCCAACAAAGAGAAAAAAGTAATGATTTTTATGATTATCTGCAGTGCCTACTGCATATAGCACAAAAAACATGTATTACATTTATTGTAGATGATTGGAATGCCAAACTTGGTAATTAGATAACAGCTGGAAGAACATGCAAGGTAGGCCTTGGTGCACGAAATGAATCAGGACATAGGCCAAAGAAATACAGCCTAGGTAATTACTGGTATTTTCAGATACTCTCTTTCTAGCTTAGGAGATGGCTTTATACATGAATATCATCTGATGGTCAGTATAATTAGATTGTCCATAAAGTCTGCAGTTAGTTGGAAGTGTTCTATGCAGACAGCAACAACATGACCCAGAGCTGACTATGGCTTAGATCTTTAAACTTTCATTGTCAATTTAGAATCAAACTAAAGAAAGCAGGGCAGGTTTCCAGGCCAGCTCGATACAAATTCAAAGATATTTCATATGAATATGTAACGGAGATGAAGACTAGATTTAAGAGATTAGATGTGATGGACAGAGTGCCTGAAGAAGTATTGATATATATTTGGGATGTAGCCCAGGAGGCAGCAGCAAAATATATTCCAAGCAGAAGATTAAGAAGGCAAAATGGTTGTCTGTGGAGGCTTCAGATGTGGCCAAGGAAAGGAGGAGAACAAAATGCAATGGTGATAGAGAACATATGGTCAAGTAAATGTACAGTTACTTTCAAAGGCATATTTAAATGAGCAGTACAAAGAACTACAGTAAGAAAACAGAACGGTAAAAATGAGATCACTTCAAGAAGACTGGTGATGCTAAAGGAAACTTACACAAAAAGTGGGCATGAAAAACGTAGGGACCTAGAAGAAGCAGAAGATTTAGAGAAGTTGGCAGGAATATACAGAAGAACTATATAAGAAGGACCCTACCATCATTGAAAATATGATGGCATGTTTTGTGATCTAGAGCCACACATCCTGGAGAGTAAAGTTGTATGGATGCTAAAAAGTCTTTCTAATAAAAAGGCTGTAGGAAGTGACATAATTCTGGCTTAATTTGTTTAAAACTCATGTAAAAATTATGTTACTGTGCTGCATGTAATTTGTCAATGAATTCAGAAAACATACTAGTGGCTACTGGCTTGGAAAAGATCTATTTATATCAATGACATAGGTAGGGTGGAGTGAAAGGGGCAACTGTCCCTGCCACAGAATGTTAGAGGGTATGATCCTATTGGCCATCCATCATCCCAATCGCTCTTACAGCCAGTATTGCATTTATGGTCAAACCTGAATGCTGTAGCACTCCATGTGTGGTCTAACCATAGCCACTGTCTGCTACAATTTCAATGTAACCTAAAACCTGTGAGCTTTAACACTGCGTGCAGGATATAAACAGAAGCAACTACTTGCTACATTTATAACAAACAGTTTGCTGCAGTTTAAAAGAGAAAATTTGTTTTTATTATTTCTTTTTTTTACTGCAATGTAGGGAAGGATATTTGGGGCCAGGGCACAGAAACAGGACCTGAATGGCTTGGGGAAGGGGGGTTGCATATCTTTTATCTGGCCACCTGGTTGGTGTGCCAGTAAAAGGAACAGACTTTATTTTTGCTCTTCACTTAAAAGCGCATGGAGTGGGAGCACTGGTTTGTAGGACTGGCACAGGGCAAAAAAAAATGGATGTTCCTTCTACTCCCACACCATTCAAGTGTCCAGATGCACAAAACAACCCCTCTCCTGCTGAGCCATTTAAGTCCCATTTCTGTACCTTGCCTGTGACCCTCCTCTGTTTTATAAAATTTAAAAATAAATAAATATTTTTTTCTTCTTATAAACTGTAGAATTGTTTGCTAAAATGTAGTAAACAGTTGCTGCATTTTATACCCAGCCTGCATGGAGTGCTAGAGCTCTTAGGTTTTAGTTTTAAAAAATATATATATTTTTTTACTTTTAAACTGTAGCAACTACTTTCTGCAATGCAGAACACAGTTGCTACAGTTTACACCACACACGGAGTGGTATAGCATTCAGGTTTGACTGCAAATGCAAAACCAGCTTTTAAAAGAGATTAGAGATTAGGAAAGGCTAATTGCCCCCCCCCCCCACACACACACAAAACATTGCACCCAGGGAAGCTGCCCCTCTTGCTGCTCCCTAGCGATGTTACTGATACAACTATAGAACATTTGGATAAGTTATTAAAGGGCAAAGGCACTACATTATCCACAAAAGTCCACCTAGTCAAGCTATGTTTTCCTGTAATAACACATGACTGTGATTGCTGGACTATAGGTATACCAGAAAAAATCAATGTTTTGGAATTGTGCTTTTGGAGAAACTTTTGAGTATTCTGTGGACTGCAAAATCAAATTAACCAGTACTTAAATCCAAACTGTGCACTAGACAGTCTAATGGTAAAATTGAAACTCAAATACACCTGCTACATAATGTGAAGACAGGACTCACTGGTGAAGGCACAGATGCTGAGAAAAACTGAAGGCAAAACAAGAGGATGACGAAGGCTTAGACTGACAGACAGACTATTACTACAGTAATAAATATGAATTTGCAAGAAAACAAAAAAGCAGTGGTGAACAGACAGACCTAGTGTGGTAAGGTTCTTGAGGCCACAGAGTCTCACTTGACTAAGAGACTAAGCAACAACAACAGCTGACTAACAGATTGCAATCATAAACCTCTCCAAAGAGAGACCAGAAAACCTAGAATTCCCATAAGTCTGTGATGTCATCATAAAAAGTTTGCTCAAATGGTGTGATTCACTGTAGACCTCATTTGTCATCCAAAAAGGACACGTATA
>NC_056733.1:199862237-199892237 GCF_019279795.1 Protopterus annectens
AATAAATACTTTTCCACTTTTCCTGTAACTAGTGTAGTCCAGATTCAGATTTGCTGTATCCAGGACTGTATGTAAGCTTCTGAGCCCTCCCAAGCTTTCTGTGTTGGAGGGAAGCCTTCTAGCTTATCAGTGGGAGTGGTAAGCACTAGGTAACCTATCTACCACATAAGGAGTGGTTCTGGCCCAGAAATTGTAGTTACTGGCCGTTTGGGCAGTTTTTTTCATCTCTCTCTCAACTTTCTGATTTAAAAGCCCACATTTGCACTTGTTTCCCCCCTTTCCTGTAACTAGTTTAGTCCAGATACAGATTCTTACTTTTAGCACTTGAATTTGCTTATTCGTGATCAGCACTTGTTCAGAACTTGTAAGCACTAAATAACCTACTAATTACTACAGCACTCAACCTTCCTCATTACCTAGAGGTAAACAGTTTTGGTACTTACTTTCCTCACTTGCTTAGAGAAAAACAGCTCTTGTACTCACTTTCCTCACTTATCTAGAGGAAAATAGTTTTTTTATTCAAGCATGTTCAAGGGTCAGCTCCCAGTTTTCTCTCATGTCTATCTGATGAATCTGGGCATATTGAGGCAATGTAGAAATTGCCTCATGTACACAGACATCCCTTTCCTCCTACCACCCAACACTACAACCTGTGAGAGATGCACTTATCTAGCCAAACTGGAGGTAAAGCTCTCTTCAATCAAGACTGAACTTGACAGTCAAGAGGAGAAGGTAAACACTTGCACCACACCACATTCATCACATAGTCTCACTAAATCTACATCACCAAAATTCACACATAGAAACACAAAAACATTTGCGGAGGCTCTCAATAATAATCTGCTCAAGCAACAGACACCTCCAAAGCAGAAATGCAAGCAACCTCCACCTCCCAACACAACCCAAATGACACATAGCCCGCAGACTCAGTGTGCCACTCAACCACAGCCAATAAGGCAAAACAATGTACTCAACACACTAGTCATAGGCGACTCTATATTCAGGCACACTGATGCCCCACTCACCAGGCTAAACAAGGAGAAGGTTACTGTCAGCTGCCTGTCAGGTGCCAGGATCTGCCACATAACCCACTCACTCAGGTCACTCCACAACAAGAACAAATATGACTCTGTCATTGTTCATGTTGGTGTGAACGACCTGAGACGTACCTCCCTGGACCAAGTGAAAAGAGACATGGAAGAGCTCTCTGATCTTGTAGCCCAGGCAGGTATAACCCTAGCCCTGAGTAACATTCTGCCATCACCCAGAATGATGCCGCAGTACAAAGACAAAATGATCGACTTCAGCAATTGGCTAAGCTTCTGGTGGCATTCTAAAGGGATCCAGTATCTGTCTGCCTTGGATGACATGGTCGACAGACCACAATGCTTTGCCAGAGATGACCTGTACCTGTCACCCCTGGGATTCCGGATGCTGGCTAAGTTTCTTGCCGCCCCTGTAGTGCCTTTTTTAGGCAAGGTTCAAATGACAAATTCACCACCATAACAGGAACAGGCAAGCAAAAACTGAGGGTGATGCTACTCAATGCTAGAAGTCTAAATCACAAAATGCACTCACTCGAGGCACTCCTTAAAATGGAGAACATCGATATCTGTGCAGTGACTGAGACCTGGTTCAAGGCTCCAGAGAGCACCCCTGCACTACCAGGCTATAACTCATACCACACTTTCCGGCCATGTAACCTGGACCAGAACACTAAAGGGGGAGGTGTGTCCATATTCATTAAGGATATCCACACCTCCAGGCTAGTTGTTCAGCATAATGCAGCCGAGGTTGTCCAAGTGCAACTAACTCTGGGCAAAACTGCAATCCAAATTGTAGCTTGCTACAGATCACCCACCATGCCCTAGGATTCCCACTCCTCTTTTCCGTGATGTACTGGAAAATATTAGGGTTCAATCAAACACCCTAATAATGGGCGATTTCAACTACCCCACCATTAACTGGGAAAACTACTTATGTACCAACTCCTTCACTCAACGCTTTCTGGAATTCATAAACTCCAATGCCCTGGATGAATTTATCCACACTCCCACCAGGGGCAACAATATCCTAAATCTAGTCATTACCAATATGAGTGACCGGTGTTCCACACCTGAGGTCAACGCCTCATTGGTCCGATCCGACCATAAGCTAATTACCCTAGATATCCACATCCTGCCTTCACCCCCATTAAGGAAACCATGGTAAAAAATTTCTCCAAAGCCAACTTCATGCTTCTTAAGACAGAAGTGGTGAACTTCATGACACCCATGCAGATGGACAATACAGTTACAACTACTGAATCCTACACAATTACACTTTATAAGCACTTACATGAGTGCATGGATCATGCTATCCCAAACAGAACCAAGACGCTATCCTCCAAAAAAGGAAGCCAATCTGGTGGTCCCCTGCCATAAACAAACTATACAACAGAAGGAAGAAACTCTTGCAAAAGAGAGTAAAATCCCACGAGTGGAGGAGCTCCCTGGTCAGCCTCAGTAAGAAGCTGTGATCCCTGATAAAATCCTCCAAAGCTAGTTACAAAAACAAAATCGCCACTGATTCTAAAGACAACCACAAAGTATTCTATAGCTATGTCAAGAATCTCAATGGCAACACTCAGATCTTCTCTGAGTTACAGCACAATGGCACTAAATATACAGACCCAACTGATATTGCCAACATCCTCTCAGATAGGTTCAGTGCTAACTTTACCCCCCTCTCATCCCCTAAAGAGCCCATCTCTATACCGGAAGAATGCAAAGTTCCTGTAATCACGGCTGCACAGGTAAAAACCACACTCCAAAGTCAAGAACACAGCATCCATGGGACCAGACAACATCCCAGGCTGCGTTCTACACGAACTACAGAACGAACTGGCACCCCACCTAAGTACCATGTTCAATCATAGCCTCACCTCAGGCTTTGTGCCTGCTGAATGGCGCACAGCAACGGTTATCCCACTCCACAAGGGGGGAGCCACCACGGACCCAGGGAACTACCATCCCATTAGCCTGACGAGCCTGATCTGCAAGGCCATGGAACGTACCATCATGGAACTTATAAACAAAGACAATGGTAATCTCCAAACTCTGGATCCCACCCAGTTCGGGTTTGTAAAAGGCAGATCATGTCTCCTAAACCTGATAGACTTTTTTGAAGCAGTCACCAAAGCCGTAGACAAGGGTAAGGTGGTTCACACAGCCTATCTAGATCTTGCCAAGGCTTTCGACACCATCCCCCACTCTGGAATTATAGATAAACTCACTAAACTAGGTATAAATCCCTATGTCACAAGATGGGTTGCCAACTGGCTCACTGACAAAACCCACACTGTGAAAGTAGCAGACTCCAAATCTGACTTCAGAACAGTGACAAGTGGAGAACCACAGGGTTCAGTCCTGGGTCCTCTCCTGTTTGGTATCTACTTCTCTGAAGTACAGGCTAACACAGAAGGTCTTTGGCTAATGAAGTTCGCAGATGACTGCAAACTAGGAGCCATAATCAAAACTCCTAACGATGTGGACATCCTACAAAAGGGCCTCACTGAGACAGATGCCTGGTGTCAAAGCCATGGCCTCAAGCTCAATGCCAAAAAGTGCATTGTCATCCCCTTTGGTAAAAACTCTGTACCCATGAACTACAATATAGGCGGTAGTATACTTAACATTGAAAGTGTGATAAGAGACCTTGAGACACAGGTGGACAGTAGTCTCTCCTTTGATAATCACATTGCCACAGTAGTCAGGAAATCCTTCTACATGGCACACCTCATCACAAAAGGTTTCTCATCCAGAAAAAAAGAGGTCATTGTTCCCCTCTACTCACCACTCATTAGACCCATTATAGAGTACAACGCCCCTTTTGGTATGTACCTCACAAGACATCTACAACAACTGGAAAGGCCACAGAAATACCTCACAAAGAGGATTACCGGCCTCAAACAGATGCCCTACGCAGACCGTCTCAAAAAACTCCAGCTTTACTCTGTCGCATATCGCCTACTCAGAGGTGATCTCTGCCTAACATACAAAGCTATGTTAAACCCAGAGCTGTTGGACATGCTCCACTTAAAGAAATCCCAATCCCTCCGAGCTACATGCTCTAGGGACCTAAACCTTGTCACCACAATAAGCAGAACATGCCGGAGGGATAGATTCCTGTCCCAGAAACTTCCCATACTCTGGAATAAACTACCTATCTATATCAAACAAAGCTCCTCATTAGCACTCTTCAAGAAAAATCTTGATGATTGGATGGGAAATAGGAAATTCACCCCGGGGATCACCTCTGTGGCTCTGCTCGACAGTGGCACAGGAAAATAATTTTCTTGGGTGGAAAAAGCCAGGGTACCTTTTTGGCTGGGCTTGTATAGGCCCCAAGGCCGATAGCCTAGTACCTTCCTATGAACCTATGAACCTATGAACCTATGAACATGGTAGTTAATATCTTGCGATGTACCTCCCTGTACTATATGAAGAAAGTCATGATGGAGCTCTTTGAATATGTGTCAGAGGCAGGTATGAACCTAGCCTTGAGCAGCATATTACCTTCACTGAGAATGATGCTGCATTATGAACAAAAAATTATTGATTTCAACAATTGGCACTGATTCTGGTTTCATTCTAAGGAGGTCCAATGTATTTCAGCTTGGGAGGAGATGGCAGACAGCCCTAAATGCTTCATCAGAGATGGCCTGCACCTATCTCCCTTAGGTTTTTGCATATTGGACAAAACTTTGTTCACTCACATAGTGCCTTTTTAGGCAAAGTCAGTCTTCAAAACCTTCCATCATGACAAAACAGAATCTGGATAACATAATGTTTTGTTGTTCAATGCTAGGAGCCTAAACAGAAATTTCTACTCCGCACAGGCACTTTTTGTCCTAGAATGTATTAATATATACATTGACATGGAGACCTGGTTCAAGTCCATTGAAAGCACTCCATCAGTCTAGCGCTTTATCACTTATCATGTGTTCATATCTACTGCACTAGATGAAGGCACTAATGGTGTCTGTATATTGGATAAATGGTAACCTCTAAACTCATTATACAGGATAATGACCTGCAGCCTCTGCACCGCAGACTTACCTTTAATAAAACCCTTTATCACATCGTAGGTCTCTATTGGACCCCTTTTATATCCCCTGTGGTCCATACGGGTCTATATTATAACATCGAAGTCTTACAACTTTGAATGTTATAATATCGAACCCAGTAGAGTGAAACACCAGAAAACCGAACAGTCAGAATAGCAAATTTTTTTCCTAGGGAAAAAATTTGCTGTTCCGACAAACATACACACAACACAAGCACACCAAAATAAATAATCCACACACACACACACACTTCACAAAACCCTACACTAAACCATACATACACCATTAACTATCCACTTACCTTAACCCAACCCTAACCCTAAGGTCCGTCACTATCGCACACTCACCTTACCCGCTCCCTAACTCTAACTCACCTACCCCATCCTAACCCTCGCGTCCACACAATCGCACACTTACCTGACCCACGTCCTAACCCTAACTCACCTAATCCATGCCCAATCGCACACTCACCTTCATTCACACACTTACCTTAACCCGGTCCGTAACCTTCGCTCCACAGTCGAGGAAATAGCAAAGCAGCAGAAATGGCCCCTTTGCTACTTCCAGCATTCGCTATACTGGGTTCGATATTATAACATTCAAAGTTGTAAGACTTCGATGTTATAATATAGACCCGGTCCATACCTCCAAGCTAACTTAAGCCATACACCATTCTCCTAAGGGACCTCAAATACCCCTCCATTACCTGGGAGACTTATGCACCCCATAACATGTATGTCCAGAGATTTCTGGACGTCATCAATACAAACTCTGTGGATCAGTTAGCCTCCACCTGTACATAAGGTAACAAAATCCTGGACTTGGTCATTATCAGTATGGGACAGCTCTACTCCTTACCAATTGTAACCTCCTCCTCCCTATTCAAATTTGGCCATAAATCAGGCACATTTATTATAAGACTGAAGCCAGATGTATCTTTCAAAACCTCAGTATTCAGAAATAATGCTAAGGCTAATCTACTAAAACTGAGTGATGACTTAGTTACATTCAATATCCCATCCAAAGCTGATGACCCCATTGTATATGCGAAATCCCTTACCACCAAATTCTACATACATGTAAATAGCTGCATCGAAGCATTTGCCCCCCAGTAAATACAATGTCACATCTAAAAATAACTCCTTATAGTGGAGCCTAAATATATATAGGCTTTAAAAGCAACTTCCAATACACCGAATTGCTCTTAACAGAAGAGAAGAACTTAACAAAAAACCTTGGCCCATGATTAAATCAAACAAAGCAATATATAAGGTAAAATTAGCCACTCAGGCAAAAGACAACCACAAATCCTTCTTTCACTATCTTAGAAACTTTAAAAACAATGTACAGCACTGCACACAGCTAATTATAAATGATGTCACCAACTCAGACCCGGAGGACATAGCGAGTCTTCTAGCAGATAAAATTAGCTCAAATTTAACTCCCTCTCTCCTCCAACATTTCCAGACCACACTCGCATCTACAACTTTACCACAAATCTCCCCAAAACAAGTCCTGAAGACACTATCCAAGGCTAAGAACACTGTTTCGATGGGGCTTGATAACAGTCCAGGATGCCTACTGGCCAGCCCGAAACAAGACCTATCTCACCCCCTACTGAGATTATTCAGTATCAGACTCCAAATAGCCTATGTCTTGTACAAATAGAGCTAAAGTAACAATGGTGTTACTGCCAAATGCAAGATACGTACAAAGATATCACACCTTAAAAAGTTTAATGAATAAAGCTTTCGGGTCTACACCCTTCATCAGTATAACACTACAACAATACTATTACATTTAAATAGGAGACATCATCAAATCACATGCTTCAGCCCATCCCTAATCAAACACACAAAGAAACTTAAAGAAACAGCACTATAGGTATAACCTATGTGTTATAAATATTAAAAACAAAATATAAAAAACTTACTATCATAGTAATGGTCTAACAGACTCTATACATCTAAGTGTAATATAATAATATACACACATATATATAATTAATTTACTCATATCTAAAATATGCAATAAAAATTGCAGTATAAATGCAATAATTGCAATAAATATAATAAAAAGAATTTTTATATAGAAACAATATGATATACTCATCTAAATTTACATACATAATTAACTAAAGAATATATACAAAAGTATAGCCATAAATTTATAACCTTTCTCTTTGTTTTTTAACTAATATTGGTTTCAGACTAACAGCATTATTTAACCCAGGGGAGACATCTGCCTGAAGTCTAATAATCCATTCTAACTCTTTCAGTTCTAGGAAATTATTAATATCTCCCTTCCTTAGACTAATATTTACTACAGCTAATACTCTAAATTTAAATACATGATTTTCACCTTTTTCTATAATATGTTTGCTTAAAGCATTCGTTACTACTCTCCTCCTGATTTCTGATTTATGTTCTGTTATTCTCTCTTTAAACTTTCTAATAGTTTTACCCACATAAAATGAAGAGCATGATACACATGTAGCCAAATATACCACCCTTTCTTCATTACAAGTTGTTAACATGGTCATTCTAATAATTTCTCCATTAGTAGGATGTTCAAAAAAATCACCACCTTCAAATAAATCATTACAGCAAGAGCAGTTATAACATTTCCTTATTCCCATCAATTTATTAGTCTTAGGCTTAGTGTGGAAGTCTTTATAACATAATTTCTGTTTTAAAGTTTCGGCACTTCTATATGAAAAACTAGGTTTATCACCTATTATGGATCTCATTTCAGGCATGGCTAATAAAATCGGCCAATTCTTTTCTATTATAGCACTTACATTACATGTATTTAAATTATATGTAGTCAGATATCTAGTTAACTTTATATCTTTACACAAATTGTCTCTCCTCATCATTATACCTCCTAGCAGTATTGGTTTAAATTTCGTCTGTCTGTCATTTTTTACTTCACATAATGCTTTATCAATAAGTTGCTTTGGGTAACCACTCCTTTCAAACTCTTTCGCCATACTTTCAGCTTGTTCATTAAAATTAAGCTCATCAGTATTTAACTTACTTAGCCTAATAAATTGTGCTTTAAGAACTCCTCTAAATATATGGGGTGCATGCATGCTATCCTTACTTATGTATCTCAGTGAGTCAACATCTTTTTTATATACTTTAGATTCCAATTTGCTATTAATCTTAAATAATGTTACATCTAAAAAACTAATGTTATCACAAGATGCTGTCATTTTAAACCTTAGAAAGTCCGTTGACTCATTCATGTATTGCAGATAATTTTCCAACTCTGAATGGGAACCTTTCCACAACAACAAACCTTTTATAAAAGACGACTTTCTCATTCATATAATTGAGTTTGTTTAGTATTACCTCCTTCTCCCATTCATATAGCACTAAGTTGGCATAAGTGTTTGCCACTGGTGTGCCCATTGCAACGCCCGTAAGTTGCATAAACAGTTTCCCATCAAAAATAAAAACATTATGTGTTAAAACTACTTCTAGAAGAGCACATATTGTTTCAATCTCCCTCCCATGCATTTTTATCTCATTGTTTAAAAAATCCGATTGCATTTACTCCATAGTCATTCGGAATCACAGTGAACAAGGACGTAATATCTAAAGTGGCCATAATATATTCATCCACATTATTATCAATTTGCCACATATAGAGACTATTTAAGAAATCATTAGTATCCTTCAATACAGTACTACAAACTGCTATATAGTTCCCCAACACATTTTGAAGGTACTTTGAAATGGGTTCTGTTATCCACCCACCACCTGAGACAATAGGTCTCAGGGGTGGGTTAGTAACATTTTTATGAATTTTCGGATTACCATAAATTTGAGGTATTCTTGGACATGGAACGCTCAAATAATTGAATAATTCCAAACTTATGTCATTCACTAATTGCAGTTCATAAATTACCATATTCACCTCAGCAATAATACTTTGTATGTTAGTATATGGAATTTCTTTAAAAGTACAAACATCATTTAAAATTTCGTAAACTTTTGTAAAATAAAACTCCTTTTCCATAACAACAGTTGCTCCCCCTTTGTCTGCTTGTTTAATCACTATAGTATCATTAAACTTTAATTCATTTAGACCTAAATATTCTGGATAAGTAATATTATATATCCTCTTATTTACTACATTCCCTTTATAATAAACATGTAAATCACGTTCAACAATATTCGAGAAAGCAGTCAGAACGGGACATAAAATAGGCATAAATAGACTTGACTTCTTACATACTGGCACATAGGTATTATCATTTTTAAAAATAAGTTTAAGTGCAACATTTCGTAGAAACATCTTTAAGTCCAGTATCGCCTGTACTATATTATCTCTCATATTCAGAATAAATTTGAGCCCTTTACTCAAAAGTAAACACTGGGCCTCCGTTAATTCAATATTAGATAAATTTAAAGTACCTCTAACAACTTTCTTTAACGCCTGCTCACTTTGTGTGTACCATTGGGCTGCTGTTCTTTCTCTTTCCGTTCAAATTTGGATGTTGTTGCTGTTGCAATAAAAAAAGAGTCCTTTTGCTGTATTTGTAAAGCAACCTTCTCCGGTTGCTTTAAAAGAAAGGGAGAAAACGAAGTTATTTCCTTTTGTGACACCCTCTTGCTCGTAACTGTAGCCTCAGGCGCCATGTTGGTCCTCACCTTAGGACGCACATCGTCACTCTTTCTGACGTCAGTTTCATTGTCAACAGCTGATTGCTGTGGAATAGTTCCTTTATCTTTTAAAGGTACAAGCGATGAATTAGTTGAAGAAATAGACGCTAAAGAATTATTTTTATGAAGATCAAAACCCACCGTTGTTACATGTTGTTCAAAAATATCCAACTGGTCAAGTAGACCAGACTTCATTTTATTAACAGAATATTGTGCTTTTTTATGAGTAACAGCTACATTTTCTTCTCTTGGCCAGGAGAAGATCCGGTTTTGTTTAAAATCATACATGTCCCTCTGCAGTTTATTCTTTTTCCTCTGCTGCAGTTTTAAATCTAGCGCTTGAATACGTGACAGGAAGTTATGATAAAGTTCCATTGAGTCATTAAAGCAAGACATACTTGTAATTTTAGACTCCAGCATTTCTATTTCTTCTATTAAACTATTTTCAATTGGTTCAAAAAAATTGTTCATTAATGCCATGTAGTCTGCACTCAATTTAAGGTTTAACTGTTGCCATTGCATCAATGATTCATTGTAGGTATTGCCATATGAGGGCATTTTCAGTATTCTTAAGCCCCTTGGCACAATACCCAGTTCTAAATAAGCCTGAAAACTCAGTCTTTGCCATTGCATATGCTTATAAGTTTGTACTTTCTTCTCCAAAATTAAAAGTTGCTCTTTAAATTCTTTCACCTCATCATTCACTGTTACCTGCTCAGAAGTTGAGTCAAAGATTACCTTCAACAAGGGGTTTTCTTGAAGTCTTAGCAGCTTCTTAATAGAACCATTCGATACTCCATTAACAACTTCCATAGCTTAACTGTAGGAACCACTAGACCACTGAGAAAATGCAGTGAAGACAGGACACTCAACTGAATAGTAGATTTCAATAATTCCAAATTAACTCCACCAACACCACGACACACCTCGGGCTGAAGCTTCTCCTTGTTCAGTAGGTGCAGACAGTATACACCACAATAAATTAAACTAAAGTAACAATGGTGTTACTGCCAAATGCAAGATACGTACAAAGATATCACACCTTAAAAAGTTTAATGAATAAAGCTTTCGGGTCTACACCCTTCATCAGTATAACACTACAACAATACTATTACATTTAAATAGGAGACATCATCAAATCACATGCTTCAGCCCATCCCTAATCAAACACACAAAGAAACTTAAAGAAACAGCACTATAGGTATAACCTATGTGTTATAAATATTAAAAACAAAATATAAAAACTTACTATCATAGTAATGGTCTAACAGACTCTATACATCTAAGTGTAATATAATAATATACACACATATATATAATTAATTTACTCATATTGCATATTTTAGATATGAGTAAATTAATTATATATATGTGTGTGTATATTAGACCATTATAATGTTAGTGGCTTGACTCTCTCTACCTTTATTTGTCTTCTATGTGACTCTGCCAAGCTACTTCACTAGTCAGAACTCCTGGACTGCTCCTGAAAAGGAACACTTGTGTACAGTCGGTTGTTGCAAGCTGTTAGCAAATGCATTACACATTTGTCTTTTGAATTCCTGCACCCTTCACATAGTTGCTAATTAGTGCATTACTATATGCTTTTTGGGTATGAATCTTAGCATGACTCTTGTAGTTTAATAGACTGTCAAGATGCATTTTCACTAAATGTGAGTTTCAAGGGAAGAGATGTTTACCATTTCTAATGCTGTCTGTCTTTGGTGTGAGTGTTTTGTTTAGAAAAATGGTTGTTGGTGTTTTTTTCTGTAAAATTTAAAATAAATATTTAAATGAAATGCAAATCTCTGTGATAATTGTAAAAATAAAGAAGAAAATAGTAAATAGACTGACAGTAATGAGATATTATTGTTGGAAGCCTGATACATTACCCTGCATAGGGCTCTATCTGTCACTGATGTGGCTTTGTTGACTCTGGAGGTGTATGTTGCAACACCTTTTCTGGGTGATATCAGATGGTATAGCTGTCCTTGATAACAGAGAATACATAGGGAGTTCAAAAATGACATGTATGAGTCCTGCATGTATGCATGTAACCCCTCACCGCCCAAAAAAATAGTAAGTTTTCAACAAAAGTTGCTACTGCAGCATTTACATTGTCCTTAATTATTTAGCTTTATTCACTAAATCATTAATAGACTTGGATTGTGTAATATAGTCTAAACATGCTGCATTTTAGTTGTCTAAACATGCCACATTTTAATAATATATTTTCTGAAATACCTTGTTTACAGTATCCATCAACTGCCAAAGGGTTGACATTTGCCATGCCACACAGTCTGCATTATTTGAGATGGTGATCAGAACCATCTGATCTTTCTATAAGAGCGGATTGTAAAGCATTTCAGCATTTAGTTAAAAACTGTTACGCCGGCAGTTAGAGCAGAGGAGTAAAGCTGTAAAGTGTTAGGAGCTGCTTCCTGCGACCAGGGTGCAGAGTTTGAGTCTTTTCCACCTTCATTTACCTGCTGCTGTCAATGTTGCCAGCCACTCCCTAGTGTTCAGCTGATCTAGTTCAGGAAATATTATAGCAATATCACCATAAATCAGGGGCAGCAGTCACTGCATTAATAGATGAAGCACTGAAATGCAAAGTTGTTTGCCAGCAGTAATAGTAATCTTTCTCTTTAATGTGGAGTTATTCAGATGACTTTTGCTGCTGTAGAGATTGTGTGTATTGACTCATTAACCACCTGTTAACATATATTATTTCTTATGGTCTCATAAATACTCTTCTATTTAAATTGCAGTGGTTGGATCTTATGGTATGATGTGATGCTAGTCATCGGTAAGCAGTTTCATGTAGCTCATACAAAGCTACCAAAAAAGTATTGCTTCATGACAATAAGGGGTGTACACAGTCAACAAATTAAATATAACTGCTGGTGGGCTGTATGTGGATAAAAGGACCTTATGCTCTTATTATCTGATCATTTTTAAGCAGTCTTTAATCTGGTTTTGCAGGACTAGTGAGTGAGTGTGTGTGTGTGTGTGTGTGTGTGTGTGTGTGTGTGTGTGTGTGTGTGTGTGTGTGTGTGTGTGTGTGTGTGTGTGTGTGCATGTGTGTGTTTGTGTGTGAATTAAGTTGGAATACTTCGAGTGCTATATATTTGTGTGAAACAAATTCAAAATGTGATTTTGGTCATTATTTTTGCTATCTTTTTGACACAGACATCTAAGAAGGATGCAGACAACAATGTAGCTATGATCGTTAGGTTTGGGTGGATGCTTTGGGATAAAAATTTACAATCTGCTAATGGCCAGATGAATTTTCGAGTGTGACTTAAAGCATTTTCAATGAATGTGAGATTCAAGGGAAGAGAAGTTTACTGTTGCACATGCTAAGTCTCTTTTCAATGTGAGACTGTTTTCTTTAGAAAATGGCCATCAGAGTTTGTGCTATAAAATTTGAAATAAAGGTTGTAAATCATCATTGTAAAAGTAAGGAAGAAAATGGAATGCACACTGACATTTCTGAACAGTATTTATGGTAATTTGGGAGAAACAGCCAAGTAATTGGACAGTGGAATGGCTGTGGGGGGCTGGTACATTACCCTGCCTATGTCCCCTATTTGACCATGATCTGGCTGTGGCAAACAGAACCATGCAAAAAGAACAGTAGTACAAACTACCAACACACAGTAAATCATCACTTGAAACAAACACTTTTATGAGCTTAAGAGTACATCTCTTATTGAAATTGTAAACTTTCCAAATTGAAAAACAGTGCAACAGAGAGAAGAAGCACTAAGGAATGCCTCTAAAATCCTAAAGACAGGTGATTTTTGAGTCACAAATTATTGATACAGTAGTCAAGAGGCCAGACTTAGAGTGCTGCCTAAGAAACAGCTCAGAAAGCTGCAGGACAGATTTTGAGAATAAACCATAATTTAATTTAAAAACAACATATAGTAAACCTCCAGATACTGGTCCCAACCCAGTTTGGATTTGAAAGGGGCAGATTGTGCCTACTCAACCTGGTGGACTTCTTTGAGAAGGTCACCAAAGCAATGGATGAGGGCAAAATTGTTCACACTGCCCACCTTGACCTGGCCAAGGCATTTGACACAATATCCCACTCAGGCATTGTTGACAAACTCAAAAGGTTAGGTACAAACCCATATGTCACCCAGTGGTTAGCCAACTGGCTCACAGACAGGACTCAGGAAGCAAGAATTGGGGAGTCTACCTCTACAAAGAGGCTAGTCACAAGTGGAGTCCCTCAGGGATCAGTCCTTGGACTGCTTCTTTTTGGCATTTTCTTCTCAGAAGTCAAGGCCAATGTCAGTGGTCTCTGGCTGACTAAATTTGCAGATGATTGCAAATTAAGAGCTGTCATTGAATCTCACACTGACACAAATGTTCTACAAGAGGGGCTGAAACAAACAACTGGTGTCAGAGCCATGGACTAAAACTAAATGCCAAGAAATGTATAATAGTATCCTTTGAGAAGTCATCTATCCCTGGTAACTATCATACTCACAACACACCTCTTAGATTTGACCCAGTAGTCAGGGACTTATGGACACACATAGATAGTACTCTAGCCTTTGATCATCACATGTCTATAGTGGTGAGGAAATCATTCTATATTGTGCAACTTATAAACAAAGGTATGGCATCTAAGTCCAAGAAGTCATTATTCCACTTTCGGCATTCATCAGACCTATCCTTGAGTACAGTGCCCACTTTGGTATGTACCTAACCTGGCATATCCAACAATTGGAATGTCCACAGAGGTTTATCACTAACAGAATACAGGGTGTAAGTAAAATGTCCTATGCTGACTGCCTCAAGGCCCTATCCCTTTATTCTGTCTCCTACAGGCTTTTGAGGGGAGATCTATGCCTAGCATACAGGGCATTGTCAGACCCCACTCTGATGGACCTCCTGCATATCCACAAAACAAACAGCACCAGAATTACCCGTTCTAAAGACTTACACCTTGCCTGTGATATAAATAGGACCTGATGGATAGATAGGTATGTATACCAGACACTACCCCATCTATGGAACAGGCTTCCCATTCATGTGAATCAGAGTTCCTCCATAACCCAATTCAAATGCAACTTGGACAATTACATGGGAAACCGGAAATTCACCCCTGGTTTGGCACCTTTGTCTCTAATGGACACAGGTAACCTGTAAATGGTTCATCTCCCAGTCCCATACTTACACTCTTCAAGGGTAGCAGAACTTGTCAGAGATTTGGGATGCATGGTAAATCTTAAAAAGACCCTTGTGGTCATTAGCCTAGTAAACACTTATGAACCTATGTACATAAGCTACACCATTTAAGAATTCTAAAAATGCAAACTGTAAGTTTTTGGAACAGCTGACAGTGATAAATGCAAGCAATAAACACTGAACAATGAAAGAGCAAAGCATGATAAAGTTTTTGATACAAATTTACTAAGTTTTACTACAACTGTCATATAAAATGAGTATCAGTAAAACTAAGGAGGTTAAGTGAAATTGAGAAAAATCAGACTAACACTGCAGTCTTTCAATATGACTTAGTAAAATGTGCTTAACCATGTACAGCACTAATTTAATAATATAAAATGTTTAAACACTGGAGGATTTCAAGCCTTAAGACCCTAGTAATCACATTGTGAAAATTTTCCAGTTTGACTACATGCTTTGTCAAGTATAATTACATTATCAGTAAGCCTGGAATCCATAGTGATGTCTTTGGCAGTGAAAAATTATACCAAGTAATCATGCAATCCTGAATATGACTCTCGTCAGACTATAACTCTATCTGGGCATAATCATTGATAAGGAAAGAGACTACCAGAGCTATAGTGGAGACATCACCTTCACCAAGAGACTGGTCACCAGTGGAGTAAATCAGGGTTCCATGCTAGGCTTGCTTGCATACCTCTCAACCTCATAGCTCAGGAAATCTGGACAAAGCCTGACATAATGGGGGACAGAGCCCAAAAATGGGGATGCATTTTAAATATTGCTCTTATAAACTTAGAAAATTGCTAGCATAACAGAATTTGTGTTAGCATGCATTTTTTGAAGAATATGAAGTCATATGTCATTATTTAATTACTTTAATCCTTAGATCATCCCAGTAATTTGTCAATAAAACACAGTTTTCATGAGTAACAGACAAAAAATCATCATCATCATCTTCTTTCTGCTGTTCCCGTTAGGGGTCGCCACAGCGGATCACCTGTTTCCATTTCTTCCTGTCCTCTGTATCTTGCTCTGTCACACCAACCACCTGCATGTCCTCTCTCACCACATCCATAAACCTTATCTTAGGCCTTCCTCTTTTCCTGTTACCTGGTAGCTTCATCCTTAGCATCTTTTTCCCAATATACTCCGCATCCCTTCTCAGCACATGTCCAAACCAACGTAATCTTGCCTCTCTGGCTTTGTCTCCAAACCTTCCAACCGGGGCTGACCCTCTAATATACTTATTCTTAATCCTGTCCACCCTCGTCACACCCAGTGCAAATCTTAACATCTTTAACTCTGCCACATCCAGCTCAAACTCCTGCCTTTTTGTCAATGCCACTGTCTCCAACCCATATAACATAGCTGGTCTCACTACCCTCTTGTAGACCTTCCTTTCACTCTTACAGGTACTGCCTGTCACAAATCACTCCTGACACTCTTCTCCACCCACTCCATCCTGCCTGTACTTTCTTCTTCACCTCTCTTCCACACTCACCGTTACTCTGAACTATTGACCCCAAGTATTTAAACTCATCCACCTTCGCCACCTCTACTCCTTGCATCCTCACCATTCCTCTATCCTCCTTCTCATTCACACACATATATTCTGTCTGAGTCCTGCTGACCTTCATTCCTCTTCTCTCTAGAGCATATCTCCATATCTCCAGGGTCTCCTCCACCTGTTCCCTACTCTCACTACAGATCACAATATCATCTGCAAACATCATAGTCCATGGGGACTCCTGTCTGATCTCGTCTGTCAACCTGTCCATCACCATTGCAAATAAGAAAGGGCTCAGAGCTGATCCTCAATGTAACCCCACCTCCACCTTAAATGCATCCGTCACCCCCACCACAGACCTCACCGCTGTCACACTACCCTCGTACATATCATGTACCACTCTTACATACTTCTCTGACACTCCTGACTTCCTCATACAATACCACAACTCCTCTCTAGACACCCTGTCATATGCTTTCTCCAAGTCTACAAAAACACAATGCAACTCCTTCTGACATTCTCTGTACTTCTCCATCAACATTCTCAGAGCAAACATCGCATCTGTAGTGCTCAAATATGAGGCAAAAATCATTCAGTTGAGAGATATAGGCCAGCACCTGTTATACATCTACTTCTCAGAAGTCAAGGCTAATGTCAAAGGCCTTTGGCTCACCAAGTTTGCAGATGACTGTAAATTGGGAGCTGTCATAGATTTCCACCATGCCACAAACTTCTTGCAAGGGGGTCTATTATAGACAAATGACTAGTGCCAAAGCCATGGTTTAAAACTCAATGCCGAGAAATGCATTATACTTTTCTTTGGAAAATTGTTCCCCCACATTAATTACTACATCAATAAATCACCCCTAGGAGTCAATCTGGTAGTCAGGGATCTGGAAAAATATGTATACAGTAATCTGGCCTTCAACCAATATGCAGTAAAGATAGTAAGAAAATCTTTCTGTGTCACCCAATTTATAGGTAAAGATATGGCATCCAGGTCCAAGGAAGTTGTAATACCACTCTCCTCAGCCCTTATCAGACCCATCATTGAGTACAATGCCTCCTTTGGCATGCACCTGACTAGACACTTGTAACATTTGGAATGCCCACAATGGTTCCTAACTAGGAAAATGCAGGGTATGAATTCCCTGACCTACACAGATCACCTAATGTCCTTGTCTTTAGACTCATTATCCTACAGCATCCTGAGAGGTGATCTATGCCTGGCTTATAAGGCATCCTCAGATCCAGCTCTGATGGATCTTTTGCACATCTGCAAAACAAATGGCACTAGAAACACTAGCTCCAAGGATTTGAACTTCACTCATGACATAAATAGAACATGCTGGAGTGGCAGATATGTGACTCAAAAGATCCCCATGTTATGGAATACACTTCCCATCCATGTAAAGCAAAGTTGATCCCTGACCCTATTCAGATGAAAAACTGACCATTGGATGGGGAATTGCAAATTCACCCTCCATCTGGCTCCCATGTCTCTGATGGACTGAAGCTGTCAGGAGGTATAATGCTATCCAATTAATACTCTCCTCACAAGTAACTGCCTCCTTACTAAAATACTCCCCTCCTAATAGATACCCAAGGACAAACGTTGGTTGGGGTGTTCGGCTAGGCTTATAAAGGCCCTAGTGGTGTTAGCCTTGTAACAACCTATGAACATATATTGTCTGCATACATCAAATAAATGGAATGCTGATAGTTATCTGGAAAATCCCAATTAAAAAAATGCCAAAAGGAAGCCTTGTGCAGCAATAGAGAATAAATCAGACATCTTTCAGTCATGTTCCATTTTACATTATGCCATGCAGACTTCCTTACAGAGTAACTTTAAAACCGTATGGCTAAAGTTCATAAAAAACTGATTCTCAATAATATTGCCCAGCCATGGTCAACCACATCAAAAGCCTTGGGTAACTTAGTAAATAATGGCAGTATTGCATAACTACAAATATGCTGATCAAGTTAATCACACTTGCATTTGGTTGGATACTGTACTTCCCACTGTATTTCATACACCTTGAATTATCAACCAGGTCTAAAGCCAGTTGAAATATGCATATAAAGTAACAAGGCTTCTTATTCTAGAAGGTCAGGTCCATTTGGAAAATGTACTTTTATTCCTGCAGAGTATAAGGCAAAGACTCCATTTTTGAATTAGAGCTAGATAACTTAAAAAGACTTCAAATTCTCACTAATGAAATGTAGAGATTCATAAACATTTCCCATTCTCCTTAGCATCACTGTCTCTCATGTGTAAAAATAGGTGTCTCCCCGGGTCTATATTATCTTGTCGAAATGGCATAACAGCAAATGCTGTTTCAACGACAAATAAACAGTGAACTGGAAATACAGCAAAAGCTCAGGTCAGCAATTTTTTTTCCTAGGGAAAACAAATCACTTGGCCATCGCCATGACATTGCCCTTTACCCCACTGTAGTGCGATCTCAGAGTTGTTATATTTAGTTAGGGGGTTTGGAGGCACAGCCCCCCACATTGAGGGGTGTGTGTGGTGAAGCACCCCACTTTGAAATGTTTTAACTGGTGCTTTGTATCATGTTAGTCTACATTTTTTTTCCTAGGAACATGCACCTCATTCACTCTGTGGTTAAGTTTAATTAGTGGTTTAAAGTCAGATATTTCAAGCTGTGGATATGTGCATGTTCTGGTAAAGGAAAGGAAGATGACTTTACATCACTCAGTCAGGGAGGAAAGCTAAAAACAAGGAAAGCATGTCAGTGTGTTGGCAGAAACAGAAAACAAGATGTTGATTGATGAGCAGAGAGAGGCCTGATTTTCCATAAAGTAGGAAATAACAAAGTTTTGTAACTATGGCACAAGAAAACAGGTGTAGCTCATTCAGACTCAGCCCTAGACTGCTGTGAAGGAAAGGAAAGCAACCACAGCTCTCTCTCTCTCCTACTCTCGTGAGTCACACAGAAATTAGAACAGGTCACTGATGGTTAATTACCTTTGAACTTAGAGACGAGCTAGGATGTAACCCGGTATTGAGGGGGTAAAATAAAACATTTCAAGGCTCTGATAGAAAGCTCACTCATACTGTGCCATAGACTGCTGTGAGGGGAAAAGTTAATTTGCTTTTTCTTATACTGCTTTCTTGCAATTTGTATTGCTTTGTTGCCTTCTTCTATTTTGTATATTCTGGTTTATTTTTATTTCACCATTTTAATTGTATTCTCTTCTCTATTGCATATTTAAACTAAGAAAGAAACCAGAGTTCTCTCTTTTGGGAATCACATAGAAATTAGAACAGGTCACTTAAGGTTAATTACCTATGAACTGAGGGAGGAGCTAGAAACTAAACCTTGTATTTAAGTTGTAAAATAAAACATTTCAATGCTCTACTAGAGAAGCTCACTCATACTTTGCCATAGACTGCTGTTAAGGAAAGGTTATTGTTTTTCTTATATTGCTTTCTTGTAATTTGTTTTGCTTTATTGATTTCTTCTATTTTGTATATTGTGATTTATTTTATTGGCAGTGTGTTTTGCTTATATTCTGTTTTCTATTGCATATTTAAACTAGGAAAGAAACTGAAGCTCTATCTCTCTCTGTCGTGAGTCATGCAGAAATTAATTTTCTCCACCCTTGTGCTGCTGTACTTTTAAAGGCACTGAGTCCATAGTTGCCACACCATTTGTTAATTTGACCTCATATTTCCTTCCCTCTGGTCATTCATTGGCTATTGTTAGTATGCACAACGTTATAATTTTGTGAAGTAACTCCCCCTTAAGCTATTTAAAGTTATTGGCCCTCCCACTGTATTCCATAGAGCCAGAATACTAAATGTCCACCCCATCTAATCTATCTTGCTCTTTTAAAATTAGTGACTCTCCCGTTAGATTGCTATATCTTGAGTCACCCCCTATTTCATATCTAACTGCTAAGTACACACTGCAGCTCTGAGGATATTAACTGACATTTCTACTCTTAGGATACTTGCCAGTTTTTTCATCTTACCTGCCACCTATCTGTTTTTTTTCAGACTATCTTGGAATCCAACCAATTATCCGGTAGTCTGGAAAACACTGTACAAACTCAAGTACTCTGTTTGTTTCAAAAATCAAACACACTATTGGAATTTATTTGCAGATTTACTATGCTTTTTTACAGAAAAGCATAGAAAAGCAACATATTTACTATGCTTTTCTGTAAAAAAAAAAAGCATCACAAACCAAGAAAAGAGGACATTTATCCTTTCTCTGATGTGACCATGAAGTCACAAAATGGATGAAAAGTGGGCGAAGAGTGGGGTAGAGATGGTTGGGATTATGGGAAGTGTGAGAGAGTGTGGTCTTAGTCCAGTTTCAGCTACAGTGACAGGTAGAAACCCTCCTGGTCCAATACCACCAGTCATTGGAGAGCCTACCTTCTCCCTCTCGATAATCATCTTGGGAGGAGTGCTTCTGTTTTGCTCCTGGTGAGAGAAGGCGCACAGGGACATTATTTCCTGGAGACTGCTGATCACAAGAAAACATGATACCTGCTTCATAAGTGCCAACTTGGAATGTGTGCTTCTGTTTTACTCCTTGTGAGAGAAGGAGTAGCGGGCGTTGGTTTTTGAGTCTCTCTGATTGGACAGTGAGTGTCTGTTTGTGACTTTCCTGATTGGTCTAGTTGATATTCAAGGCATCTGTGACAAAGGAAGTACTGCCAGCACAGCTAGCTGGAATTTTGTGAACAATTATATGTCATTTGTGAATATCAACATGATTCATATAAGATGCTTGTGTTGCAAATGTATTAGAACTGTATGTCATGTATATGTCAAACTAGGTTTGTATAGACATGTGTGTTGAAATGATATTTTATAAAGTGCATGTGCTTAAAATGTAACCACAGCATGTTCTACTGGAAAAGAACAGAAATGTACATACACTATTGTAACTGTTTAAATGTAAAGATTTTGACAGTGGAAACTGGAATACAGGAGGTTAACTTCAGCCGAGAAAAACTTCAGAAAAATAGCTGAAATTAAATTAACTTATGGCATCAAGGAGACACAATGACTGTGCTGAGATGCTTTCTGTATTGTCTTGGAAGTGTTTTATTGTTTTATGACTTCCAGCATTTGCCAAAGATCTGATGAAAAGCCCTTGTCTATGTATTTTTACAGGTAGATGCTAAATGCTACCAGCTGCCATAAATGGTTCTTTTGGGCCTGGGGACTAGAAGTCAGATGTCAATAAATTATGTAATTCTGCAAACTACCCAGAAGTAATAGTTGAGATATTAATTTGAGAAATCTCTGAGAGAGGCACATCATTTTGTATCCTGTCTTTGACCTGACAAGAAGACCCATTCACCACACATTTGCATTGCTCTGTAACTAAGTTTCTACGGAATAGTAACTCTCTTAGATGTAGTCAGGAATATAGCAAAGCTTAGTTTAGATAGTTTCTTAATTTATTTGAGACTGCAAATGTTGTTTTAAATATTTCCTGTGATTTTGAACTCTGATGTCACTGTAAATATATATTTAGTAGTGTCTTGTTCTTTTATTATTTATTATTAAATATATTTAAACCTTTCATTGTGGCTAATTTGTCTAGAAATATTTAAGTTCTGAGAGTACTAGCATATTTATTTGGTGACAGTGTGGGCCACTCCTAATAGCCTCACTCTTGGTCAAACTACCATTTGTGTTAATAGTATCATTACACAGTAAGATTGGACACCCTTTGTTAAGGGCCTTAAAGTAGCTGATGAAGATCTGGCTGGTGGCAGTGGTGATAACTACCTTATAGTCTGGGCAAATGGGGGCATAACTAGTAAACCTGTGCCAGCCTTTCCCAGGTGTGTGAGTGTGTGTATAAATCAAACCTCAAAGACTGTGTGTATCAGCTACTTGGGCAGGGACACAAAGCACTGGTTAGACAGAGAGGGTGCTGGAAGTCTTGGCTTGGCCACTCAGCTGAGATCTCAACTCTTTAACTGTGTCAGTGGTGAGTCTTACTGGGGATCTGGAGAAAGATGGAGAAACCAGCCCACCCTGGAATCACTATGGTCTCTATATACTGTTAAGGGCAATTGTACTTGATGCAGAGTTGCAACTTGAAATACTGTGTGTGTACTTGTCATCCTCTCAGTGTAAATCCTCCCACTGTTGCCAGTGATAAGGATTGAGGCTCCTTGATTGCTGGATAAGTGGTGAGGCATCACAGCATCTACCAGAAATAGGCTACAGCAAGCCTATAGACTCCTGCATCATCTGGTCAATCACCAAAGAGTCTGTGGTCTGCTTCACATCTTGGGATAAATGCTACTATTTCACTTCTGATGAGGGAAGAAGCAAAGGGGAACTTTATCCCAGCAATGTGAAACTGTGGTGACAGCAGCACTAGTAGCCAGGCAGTAGTCAATGAGGTGAATCCCCACTGTTCATCATTCTTGACAAAGCAAATTATTTATTTTCATTAAGTACTGCTTGATTAGCTACTGTCTAACCTTTAATAATTTCCTCTCAAATGTTTGGCATTGCCTTGTACAGATGCAGGCACCTTGAGTTGACATTTTTCCTGTGAAAGCACCCTTGACATTTTCACCAGTACCTAACACAGACCAATTAGCTTGCAGTGACAAAAGCTGCCCCTAGAGTTGCAAACCAGGTACCCCTGACTTTAATTTATATTCCCTCCAGAACTGTCTAATCAATGAAAAGGTGCCTGTTGCCATGGGTATGAACTTTCCTACTATTTTCATTACCAGTGTGATGTATATGGTCAACCTGAGGCAATGTGGAAATTGCTTCATGTTTACTGACAACCAGCTAATTTTCAAACAAACTGATAAGGTATGTGAGAGAAGTATTGACAAAATGTCACTGGAGGCAAAGCTCTCACATAAAAGCACTGCTAATGTTAATCAGATTATCAATAGTGCACACACTCCAGCCATCACACACAGTATGAAGTAGACACATAGACCCATATGTGCTGAGGCACTTAAATGTAACCTTCCTAAACTCCAAAGACCTCCTAGATAAAGCACACATAACAATTTTCCTTAGCAGCTCCAAATGCACTCTTTCAAAACAACAGTCACATTAACATATACAGTCACATCTCATGGAGCCACTACTTGTAATCCCATAAGGCAAGCCACTGCAGTACATTTTGGCCCCTGCAGACTCCAGTGTGAGACATACTGATGTACCTCTCAACAGGCTGAGCAAGGTGAAAATCACAGTCACTTGCTTATTAGAAGCCAGGATCCACCATATTATGCATGGACTCAGGCCACTGGACCACAAAAACCAGTAAGAGTCAGTCATAGTCCATGTAAGTGTAAATGACCTGAGACTTACAACTCTAGGCTATATGAAGAGAGATATCATGGAGCTCTCAGAATATGTGGCCCAGGCTGGTATAAGCCTAACATTGAGCAGTGTTCTACCTTCTCCAAGAATGATGCTACAATACAAACAGAAGATGGCTGACTTTAATAATTGACTTAGTTTCTGGTGTAATTCTAAGGGAGAGGCAATATCTGTCAGCATGGAAGGAAATGGTCACAAGGCCACTCTGCTTTGCCAGGGAAGGTCTGCATTTCTTTTCTCTAGGCTTTCAAATATTTGCTAAAACATTGTCTTCCCTCATAGTGCCTTTTTAGGCAATGCCAAACAGAAAATACTTCTGACATAATAAATCAAAACCAAGAAAATCTAAAGGTGTTACTGCTCAATGCTAGGAGTCAAAACAATAAACTCCACTCCTACAACCTTTCCTCACCCTAGAGAATGCTGATGTCTGAGCAGTCAATAAGATATGGTTTAAAGCCATAGAAAGCACCCCAGCACTGGAAGGATATAATGCCTCCACACATTTACACCAATTACCACACAGGCAGGATCTAAAGCTGGAGGTGTCACAATTTAAATCAAAAATACATATAACTCAAGGCTGGTCAAAAAGGATGACACACTTGAGGTTTTCCATGTTCAAATCACCATTGGCAAAATCTCTTACCATTTCCTTGCAAGCTATAGGTCCCCTTCAATGACCCACCAGGAAACCCATAGCACATATTTAAGCTTACTAGAAACACTCACCATCCAACCCAATACCATATTCATGAGCAACTTAAATTACCCCACAATTAACTGGAAATCATATACTACACCAAATGTGCAGGTACAGAGATTCCTGGATTTTGTAAACACAAACACACTGGACCAGATTGTCAGTAAGTCAGCCAGGGGTGCAAACATCCTGGACCTCACTAATATGAAATAGTGCTGCACACTCCCTTGTGTAATGTTCTCTCTGATAAGGTCAAACCACAAAATGGTCTCCCTTGATCAGGAACTACTCTAAGGCTAACTTCCTACTGCTAAACGATAGCCTGGCAAAAATTCAAGCCCCCTTAAACCCTGAAAACACTGCTGCCTAAGCAGAACTGTTCACAGAAACCCCATTCAAGCATGTTAATAGCTGCATAGACAGTTCTACCTAGCTGAATACAGTACAGCACTAACTCAAAAACAAGCTACTCTGGTGGAATCACATCAATGGGCTGTATAACACAAGGAAGAAAATCATGGCAAAAATAGGAGGTCTAGCACCCAACGGGATAATAGTGCTCTCATCGAAATAAGCAAACAACTCAGAGGACAAATAAAGCCTACCAAAACCATATTTGATGTAAATTTGGCCTCGCAGGCTGAGGCACTCATTAGCTACGCCTGCAACCTCAAAGGCAATACACAATTGTGAGCAGAGTTTGTTGTTAATGGAACCACCTATACTGAGCCAGAAGATAAAGCAAACCTAATAATGAATTCAGCTCTAACTTTTCCCCTCTCTTCCCCCAGCCTCCCCTCAGGAAATACCACCAAATATCAGTCCCCCTACTATCAATAGAGAACAGGATTTCAATACTCTCTCTAAAACCAAGAACACTGCATAGATAGGTCTAGACAATATCCCAGTCAGCCTACTAAATAGCATTAAACATACTTTATCAGGCTCTTTGGAATTACTATTAAACAGTAGCCTCCAAACCAGTTTTGTGCCTCATGCATGGAGAACTGCAACCATTATATTGCTGCAAAAAAGCAGACCATCTACAGACCCTAAAAATACAGACCCATAAGTCTCACTAGTCTTTTGTGCAAAGCTATGAAAAGAATTACTATGGAAGTGATCAATAATGACATAGGAAATCTCCAGACGTTGGACCCAATCCAGTTTGGTTTTGTCAAGGGCAGGTCATGCCTACTCAATCTGGTGGACTTCTTTGAGAAGATCAGCAAAGCAATGGATGAGGGCAAAATGGCTCACACTGCCTACCTTGACCTGATTAAGGCATTTGTCATGATACTCCACTCTGGCATTGTTGACAAACTCAAAAGGTTAGTGATAAACCCTGATGTCACCTAGTGGATAGGCAGCTGGCTCACAGAGAGGACCTAGAAAGTTATAATTGGGGAGTTCCTCTCCACAAAGAGGCCAGAGTCAAACCATGGAGTCCCTCAGTAATTGGTCCTGGGACTGCTTTTTTTTGGCACGTACTTCTCTGAAGTCAAGGCCAATGTCCAGGACATCTGTTGACCATATTTTGAGATAATAGCAAATTAGAAGTTGTCATAGAATCCCCACTGATACTAATATTCAACAGGAAGGACTGACTCAGACAAATAACTGGTGTCAGAATCATGGGCTAAAACTAAACACCAAGAGATGCATAATAGTATCCTTCAGGAAGTCATCTACACCTGGTAACTATCATATTGACAACACACCCCTAAGAGTTGGCCCAGTAGTCAGGAACCTGGCAACACACATGTAGACAGTAATCTAGCCTTTGACAATCATGTGTCTTCAGTAAGGTTGAAATTATTTTATGTTGTGCAACTTATAAGCAAAGGTATGGCATCTAGGTCCAAGGAGGTCATTTTTCCACTGTAATTAGCATTCATCACACCTGTCCTTGAGTACAATCCCCCTTAGTTATGTATATAACCAGGCACATCTAACAGTTGGAATGTCCATAGAAGTTCCTCACTGAGAAATACATGGCATAACTAACATGTCCTATGTAGAACACCTCAAAGCCCTGTCCCTGTACTCTGTCTTCTACAGGCTGTTGAAGGGAGAGCTATACCTGTTGAGGGGAGATCTATACCTGGCATAAAGGGCATTGTCAGACCCCACTCTGATGGACCTCCTGCATATCTACAAAACAAACAGCACCAGAATTATTCATTCTAAAGACTTAAACCTTGTCTGTGATAAAAATAGGATCTGCTAGAGATTCAGGTATGTATTCCAATCCAGAGACTACCCCTTCTCTGGAGCAAGCTTCCCATGCATGTGAAGTGGAGTTTCTCCCTAACCCAATTCAAGTGTAACTTGGACAATTGGATAGAGAACAGGAAAGCTATCCCTGAATTGGCACCTATGTCTCTAATGGACACAGGCAGCCTGTAAATGCTTCATCTTCCAGGCCCCTGCTTGTAAATATTTCATCTCCCAAGGCCTGGATTACACTTATCATGGGTACCAGAACTTGTCAGAGAATTGTGGTGCAAGGCTAAGCTTAGACAGGCCCCAGTGGTCATTAGACTAGTACACACATATGAACCTATGAATCTATTTTCTCTAATAGCTGTGAAAGAGGATAGAATGAGGCATCTCAGGTGTTGCTTGTTCTATCCTCTGTATTTTGAGTATTCCTCCCAATGGTTTTAAGACATGTACAAAGTTGCAAGAAGCAGTTTGAGCCATAAGTGAATATGAGCACAAAGAAGAGGAAGGCATGGAATGAAATGAGAAACCCAGAGGTGAGACATTAGCATGGAATACGTTGAAAGAATTCAGGAGGTTATCACAGAAGTAGACCTAGGAAGCTCTGTGGTTTGTATGTGGCAAAAACACAAACAGCAAGTATTTTTATGCAAGAATTATATATTATGAAAAAAATGAAAACAAGGTGTTATAACTAATTACATTTATCTATGTATTCTTTTGTTAAAGATCATGTATACATTTTTGCTGCTCTTTTGCTCTAATTATGCTCTCTTTGTTTAAAATGGGCTTTACGACTCTAAATGAAGTAGTTTTTACTTTAGTTACATCAGTGAAGCTATCGTTATTAAGTTTAAAAACTTTATTTTATATGTACTGTATGCTGAGCAACTATGCAATTACTTCTTGATTCTGTGTCCTCTGCCAGATAGTAAATTACTGATATATTGTCTGATTGAGTAATTGATCATGATGTAGTCCATGTTACTTTATATGATGAAATCTGCTACAGATGACAGAAAACATGCCTGTCGCTTTCAGGTGCTCAGCATTCAGTAAACACAAACACAAGTTTAGTATTGTGTTTATTCTGCTGCATTTATTACTGTTTGGTAGTAGCCTGATTAAATTGTAACTGTTATTTTGTCTTTTGGTTATTGCACTCGGGCTTCAGACCAGTTGTTTTACATTAAGAAGGTTTGTGGTCTGCACTGTTGTAGCTGGACAGGTAGCTTACATCCTTCTAAGTTGGGAATTGCTGATTGAAGGCTCAGTGTCTGTTATTCTAAAAGTGTATTAGTTCTGGTTTAAGCACTTGGGCTCCAGGCCAGTTATTTTACATTAAGAAAGTTTGTGGTCTGCACTCTTGTGGGAGGAGAGGCTAGATTCTACCCTTCTGAGCTTGGAATTTCTGATTAAAGGCTTACTGTGCCTGATCATTTCAACAGTTTTTCTGATATTGGTGCGCCTTGTCTGCTGTAGCATAGACTAGATTCAGGTCTGCTGAGTCTAGCTTTGTTTGTATAACTTGAGCACTAATCCAGACCATCTTTTTTGGAGAAGGTTCCCCTGCACCCTAGTGGCAGGAGTGTGTGGTTAGAACTTGTCAGACTGAAAACTGCTGGAACAGGGCTCAGTTTTGAGTTTTTTTACTGGTTAATTGGGTAATTTGTTTAAATCATTTTGCTCATTTCTATTGTTATATATTAAAAAATTGCACTTTATTCATCTGCTTTTACTGTAATTGTGTTTCTTCCCACTTTATTACCTTATTTTGCTTGTGCTTCTTCTTAAATTGTATTATTCCGCTGCAGTTATTACTGTTTGGTAGTAGCCTGATTAAATTGTAACTGTTATTCTAAGCCTTTTGGTTTAAGCACTTGAGCTTCAAACCAGTTGTTTTACATTAGGAAGGTTTGTGAACTGCATTGTTGTGGCAGGACAGGTAGCTTACATCCTTCTAAGTTGGGATTTGCTGATTGAAGGCTCAGAGTCTGTTATTCTAAAAGTGCATTAGTTCTGGTTTAAACACTTGGACTTCAGGCCAGTTATTTTACATTAAGAAGGTTTATAGTCTGCACTCTTGTGGGAGGAAAGGCTAGATTCTGCCCTTCTGAGCTGGGACTTTCTGGTTAAAGGCTTATTGTGCCTGCTTATTTGATCTGTTTCTTTCTGAAATTTGCACACCTTGTTTGTGTAGTCCAGAAGTTAGTAGTTTATTGCCCATTTTGAGTGAATTTCTATCTCTTTCATTTCTCTGCTATAAAAACAGCATTTGCATGGTTTTGCATGCCGGTCAGTGCCGGTTAGCTAGGGTTAACTATTCCCGGCTCCACGAAGTCTGCTCTTCAATTTTTCCCTTGGAATTAGACAAACTTTCAACTTAAGCACTCAAACCATTAATTTCACAGCCCAGCACTTGCTCAAAACTCATAGCAAACACTAATTAACCCTAGCACTAGACCCCCTATACTGTCTAGAAGGACAAGGCTCTCTATTCGTCCCTACCAGATAATCAGTAAAACAGCTCACTTTACCTATTCAGGCATGTCCAAAGGGCAGTTTCAGGTGTACTCTCCAGTCCAACTGGTGAATCTGGGCATTTTGAGGCAATGTTACAACTGCCTCATGTACACAGACAACCCTCTCCTCCTACCACCAAACACTACTATATGTGAGAGATGCAATTATACAACCAAATTGGAGGCAAAGCTCTCTCAACCCAAGACTGGAACTGGCAGTCAAGAGGAGAAGGAAAATACTTGCAACACATCACTAGTCTCACATAGACCTACTAAACCAACACCAGTAAATAATGTACATAAATACACAAAAACATACTCGGAGGCTCTAAATTAATTCTGCAAAAGCAACAGAGACCTCCAAAGCAGACACCCAAGCAACCTCCACACCCCATCACAAACCATGAAACACATACTTCACATAATCAGTGTGCCACGCAATCACAGCCCTTAAGGCAAAATAACATACCCAATTCACTAGTAATAGGCGACTCTATAGTCAGGCACACTGATGTCCCACCAACTAGGTTGGACAAGGAGAAGGTTACAGTTAGCTGCCTGTTGGGTGCCAGGATCCGCCACATAACACAAGCACTCAGGTCACTACAGAACTCCCCAAGCTTTTGAACAGGATGCCAATCTACATTAGGCAGAGCCCCTCACTAACACTCTTCAAGAGAAACCTTGACGAGTG